>NC_056737.1:1208779895-1208982395 GCF_019279795.1 Protopterus annectens
GAACCATAACCAAGCTAGTGGCAGGTGCAATTAATTGGCAAAGAGGTGGCATCTGGTCTACAGCTTTGGGGTGTAACACAGAAAATAATATGATGTTTACAGTATCACACCCAGGCTATGCAGGATAGTGGATGGACTGGCCACATTGTGCATTGGATAACTATTTCCATATGGTTTAGGAGGCTAGCAGAGCAAACTCAGTATTAGTTGGACAGGTGATGGGAGCATAGTAACTTCGGTGCTATAATATTGGGTGGAGTTACAGGAAGTGGACATGCTAGTCAGGTTCTGTGTCATTGGAGATCACATCCTTCTGTAGTGGAGCTGTTTTCCCAAACATAACCATGCAGGAGTCTATTGTGCTGGCCTGTTGTCTGGAGTTACATCTGGTCCAAACCAGAGAAAGGATAGAACTAGAGAATTATGCAGATGCACCCAAAGGAGGTGTCCATTTGTTGAGTCCAATATTGTCAAACACTCATGATAAGGAGTGGCAGGCTGTTTTTTTGCAGATGACACTGATGTCTTCTCACCAATGATCTGTGCAGCTTGATATGGGATGACCTGTACCTAACCACCTCACATTCGTACGCACATGCGGCCAGAGACAGCTTGGCCTCTAAATGCGGATGAGTTGGAACCTACAGAAGCCACATTTGTCACCAGCAACCTCAGTAGCACTGTTGACTCCCTGTGCCTATACCACATGTCACTGTGTAGTTGGTACATCTCCTGCAAGCCACACAGGACACTCTCCATCTGCACAGTGCTGTGCTTAGCAGCCTTCTACACCTGGATCTCTGACATGCACATTATTTTCCTGATTCTGAGTGTTGCACACACATCTTGATCAGCGATGGAGTCCTGGCAGCATCCCAGCCTCTGTTCTCTCTCCTCCTGTGGATATTCCCCCTTCAGAGGCAGTAGGTATGTTTGATGCTGTGTGCACTGGAGACAGAAGTGGAATTCATGTGAAAATCTCATGTAGAGGACAAAAAATTCACCTTAGTAGCCAAAGGACTTCAGAGTACAATAAAAATTTTAAGAACAAATAAAACTAGAAGTCCAATGTTCAATAGCTTTAATAAAATGAATACAGAGTTTTCAAGTACTACTCTTCATCAGTGTATAAAATTTGAGGCAGTAACAAGCCTTATATGTTAAAAACAAACAATCAGCTCACACATTCAATTAACCTCATTTAAAGTGTCCAAAAGCTTAATTAATAATAAAACATCCATAGAATAAATATCCATATAATAAATTTAAACCATATCATGTTTGTCCTTTAAAATGGGCTTAATACTAACAGTAGTAGAAATGGCCAGCCCGGAAATAATTGATCTACTTATACTCAATCATTTCAGTTTTATTCACAATGTCATCTCCACTATTATTCATATAAACAACTTGTAAAATTCTAAATTGAAATTTATGTTTTGTTCCACTAATAGATACATGCTTTGCTAGGGCATTAGTTAAGTTGGACTTCTGATTTTATTTGTTCTTGGATTTTCATTGTACTTTAAAGCCCTTTGGCTACTAATGTGATTTTTTTGTCCTCTACCTGCATTGCTGGTATTATCTTGCAGCACATTCATGATTAATGGATTTACAGCCAGAACGCGCTTTGAATACTACTGCTGTGGTACATGCTGCCCAATGTACTGCGAGCAGAACGGATAAAATACGTGGATTTCTAATGGTTAATAACAACCCGCTTCTTACTATCAGTGCTACTATTTCTGAAGCTGCCTTTTCAGTTTCGACTGCTGTTTCAGTAAGTGCTGAAATAAGTAAGTTGCAACAGACTTTGAAATGTTTATGATTTAAAGATGAGCAATATAAAAAGCTACAATGGTAAAGGCTCAGCTTTAATGTTTCTATACAGCTTGGTATCATTCCTAGAGGGTTAAGGGTTACCAGAATGTCGATTCATAGTAACGAATATGAAGAACTACTCTTAAAGTGGCAAGAATTGAACTTATGGCTTTGTGCCGATTATATGAAATTAATAAATGACTTCTTTTATAAGTATGACATGGAACTGGCTGCAGAGATTGAGGCTTTAGAGGATAACGTTACCAGTTCCTCTGAGTTTGCTGCAGTGTCAAAAAACTATGACAAGTTGATAGAACAACTAAGAACTTTTGAAGATGGTCTAATCGCCACTAATAAGAGAAAGTTGATTCGGGACATTAATGATTTCAATAAGAAAAATATGTTTTCTTGGCCAAAATCAACACATCCAATGAGAAAACAAGTTCGGATTGGAACTGACCAAACTCACGTTAGAACCAAAAATGTTCCACCCACTCATCACTCAGAAATGAGAATATTATGCATGAACTGAATGGCTGCATCATTAGAAATGCCCACCAATCCCTTGACTCAATTGACAATACTCTGCCCACTTCTTCAGAGCCCACGAAGTGTGGGGAAGCTGTCCCGGATTTGGACAGCTCCTCAATGGCCCCAAGTGGAAACCACTAAGTAGCCTATCTACTACAAGAGGATTGGTTTCTGGCCGAGAAATTGTAGTTTATTGGCTGTTTGGGCAGTTTTTCCATCTCTTTCAACTTTCTGGTTTAAAAGCCCATGTTTGCTCTTGTTTCCCGGCTTTCCTGTAACTAGTCTAGTCCAGATACAGATTTTCTGTATTCGGGACTGTTTGTAAGCTTCTGAGTGGTGCCAAAAAGTCTGCTCTTCAATTTTTCCATTAGATCTACTAGTTCTCGCCTCTCCTCTCCTGCACTTTTACTAGCTTATTAGTCTAGCACTTTACCAGACATCTTTTAGCAATTATTGTAGCACACAAAAGTGCTACCAGCACTAAACATTCTACAAGGAAACAGCTCCAGTACTTATTATTAATGCCCACCCCTCCAGGCATGTCTAAAGGTCAGTTCCCTGTGCTTTCTCCTATTAACCTGGTGAGCTTGGGCATCCTGAGGCAATGTAGCAACTACCTCATGAACACTGACAACCCTCTCCTCTCATCTCTCAACACTCAGACTTGCGAGAGATGCACTTATATATATCCAAAATGGAAGCCATGCACTCTCCAGCCAAGACCGGAATAGCTTTGTCAAGAAAAGGTCAACACTTGCACCACACTACATGGAACACATAGCCCTCCAGAACACACACCAGCACTGCCTTCACATAAAAACACAAACCACACACCCACCTTCACGGAGGCTCTCAGTAAAAATCTACCCAAACAGCAGAGACCGCCAAGGCAGAAATGCACTCAACCACCACAACACAACACTAATCATGAGACACGTAACTCTCCTAAACAGTATGCCACTCAACCAAAGCCCCTAAGGCAAAACAGCATGCCCAACACACTAGTCATAGGTGAGGTGATAGTGAGGCACACTGATGTCCCACTCACTAGGCTGAATAAGGAGAAAGTAATAGTCAGCTGCCTGTCAGGTGCCAGGATTTGCCACATAACGCATGCACTCAGGTCCCTCAACAACATGTACAAATATGTCTTTGTCATAGTACATGTGGGTGTGAATGACCTGAGATGTACATCCCTGGACTACATGAAAAGAGACATGGAGGAGCTCTTGGATTATGTAGCCCGGGTAGGAATGACCCTAGCCTGAACAGCCTCCTACCATCACCCAGAATGATACCACAGTACAAGCAGAAAATGATTGACTTCAACAATTGGCTAAGTTTCTGGTGTCATTCTAAGGGGATCCAGTATCTGTCTGCCTGGGATGACGTGATTGACAGACCTCAATGCTTTGCCAGAGATGGCCTGCATCTGTCACCCCTGGGCTTCCAGATACTGGCCAAGGCTCTTTCCACCCATATAGTGCCTTTTTTAGGTGATGTTCCAACGACCAAATTACCACCATAACAGCTATAAACAAATGCAATCTGAGGGTCATGCTGATCAACGCTAGAAGTCTAAATCTCAAAATGCACTTGCGCAAAGCACTCCTTAAAATGGAGAACATCCACATTTGTGCTGTAACAGAGACCTGGTTTAAGGCAGCAGAAAGCACCCCTGCACTAAAAGGCTATAACTAATTTGACACCTTTCTGCCCCAGAACTTGGACCGAAGCTCCAAAGGTGGTGGTGTTTCCATATTCATAAAGGATATGCACACCACCAGACTGGTAGCATAACATAACTCATCAGAGATACTTCAAGTGCAGCTAACATTGGGTAAAGCAGCAATTCAAGTTGCAGCCTGCTAGAGGTCCCCAACCATGTCCCAAGGCTCACACTCCACATTCCTAAGCACCCTGGAGAATATTAGGGTCCAACCTAACACTCTCATACTGGGCGACTTCAACTATCCCTCCATTAACTGGGAAAACTACTCATGTACCAATACACTTGCCCAAAATTTCCTGGAATTCATTAATTCCAATGCCCTGGACCAGCTTGTTCTTACCCCCACTAGAGGTAGCAACATCCTTGACCTGGTCATTACTAACATGGGCGACCGTTGCTCTACACCAATAGTCAGCTCCTCCCTGGTTAGATCCGACCACAAACTAATCACCTTGGAAATCCACATCCCTATCACCCCCCCCTCCCTTCGCATAGGTAGCCACCCTGAAAAACTTCTATAAAACTAACTTTGAGCTCCTAAAAACAGAGGTGGCTAACTTCACAGCACTCATGCAAATGGAGAATAGTTGTATGACTGCCAAATCATGCACCAATGCACTATTCACACACGTACACAAATGCATGGATCTCGCCATGCCCAATAGAACCAAGACACTCTCTCCAAAAAAAGGAAGCCAATCTGGTGGTCCCCTACCATAAACAAACTCTACAACAGAAGGAGGAAACTGATGCAGAATAAGGTGAAGTTCCAAGACTGGAAAAACTACCTTATCATCCTCAACAAAAAGTTGAAATCCCTCATCAAATCCTCTAAAGCTAGCTATGAAAACAAAATTGCAGCTGATAGTAAAGAAAACCACAAGGCCTTCTACAGTTATTTGAATAATTTCCATGGCAATAACCAGATTTGCTCTGAGCTACTGTACAATGGTCCCTCCTATACTGAGCCAACAGATATTGCCAATATACTGGCTGACAGATTCAGTGCCTACTTTATCCCTCTCTTCCCCACCAAAGGTCCAATCACAATACCAGTAGATTGCCAGGCACCCAGTATTACTGCTGCACAGGTTAAAACAGCACTGTCCAAAGCTAATAATACAGCTTCTATGGGAATTGGCAATATACCTGGCTGTGTTCCACATGAACTACAGAGTGAAATGGCACCTCACCTGTGTGCCCTGTTCAATCACAGCCTCAGCACAGGCTTTGTCCCTACTGAATGGCACACTGCTACAGTCATCCCTCTCCACAAAGGAGGAGTGACTACAGACCCTGGGAACTATCGCCCCATTAGCCTGACTAGTCTGATATGCAAAGCTATGGAACGCATCATCATGGACCTAATAAATAAGGATATAGGGACTCTCCAAACTCTGGATCCCACACAGTTTGGTTTTGTGAAGAGTAGGTCATGCCTGTTCAACCTGGTCGACTTCTTTAAGTCAGTCACCAGAGATGTGGATGAAGGAAAGGTGGTTCATACAGCCTACCGTGATCTGGCCAAGGCCTTTGATACAATTCCCCACTCAGGAATCATTGAAAAACTCAGTAAGCTAGGCATAAACCCCTGTATCTCTAGGTGGGTTGCAAACTGGCTCACAGCTAGAACCCACAGTGTGAAAGTAGCTGACTCCAAGTCAGGCTGTTGACCAGTCATGAGTGGAGTCCCACAGGGTTCAGCCCCGGGTCCTCTTCTGTTTGGTATCTACTTCTCTGAAGTCCAGACTAACACGAAGGAACTCTGGCTGACAAAGTTTGCAGATGATTGCAAGTTGGAAGCTATTATTAACTCCCCAAGTGATGTTGACATCCTACAGAAAGGCCTCACTGAGACCAATGACTGGTGTCAGAACCATGGCCTTAAGCTCAATGCCAAAAAATGTGTCATCATTCCCTTTGGGAAAAAACCCAGTTCCCATGAATTACCACATCGATGGTAGCCCACTGAACACAGAAGGCGTTATAAGAGATCTGGGAACACAGATTGACAGCAACCTCTCTTTTGACCACCACATTGCCACTGTGGTCAGAAAGTCCTTCTGTGTGGCACATCTCATTACTAAGGGTTTAGCATTCAGGATGAAAGAGATCATTGTCTCCCTCTACTCTTCCTTCATTAGGCCAATCATCGAGTACAATGCCCCATTTGGCATGTATCTAACTAGACACCTGCAATAACTGGAGAGGCCACAAATTACCTCACAAAGTGGATCCTAGGCCTTAAACACTTGTCTTATATGGACAGACTCAAAAATCCAAGTATTCTCTGTCTCATATCACCTACTTAGAGGTGATCTCTGCTTGACTTACAAAGCCATGTCTGACTCAGCTCTGTTAGAAATGCTACATATAAAGAAATCCCAATCCCTCCACAACACATGCTCCAGAGACCTCAAACTCATTACCACAATCAACAGAGCATGCTGGAGGGACAGGTTCATAACCCAGAGACTGCCCATGTTATGGAATATACTTCCCACACATGTCAAACAGAGCACCTCACTGGCCCTCTTTGAGAGAAATCTTGATGAGTGGATGGGAAATAGAAAATTCACTCCAGTGGCTCTACTTGACAGAGGTACTGGGAACTCAGGTCGGGTGGCATGATGCCAGGGTAATCCTATGGGATAGGCTTGTAAAGGCTCCAGGGCCATTAGCTAAGCACACACCTATGAACCTATGAACTCACTGTAGAAATCAAGAGAGCACATGTACAAGCAGCTATGGGCAATAATGCAATCGAGGATCTACACCAGAATGCTTCATTTATATCTGGCGAAAGAAATATTGATTTTTTGGGGCAAACATGTTTTCGCTTGGAACAACTGATAGCAATGTGGGAGAAAAGCAGAGGGAGAAGCAGCAGCCGGAAATGGATGAGGAACAGAGAAGAGGATGAACAGAAGCTACAGAAATCTTCAACAGGGTAGGCCAAGGAATGAAATACAAGAAGTTGAAAGTCTAACTGTTAAAAACAGTAATGTTCTTAACTTATCGAACTATACTTTAAGTCACGCTGAGTTACAAGTTTTGGCTAGAGGGCGAACATTTCTTCCATCTGCAGCAGGTGACTTAACCGATTTATTGACAGAACTGAGACTGTTCGCTAGATCCTTGGACTTAAAATTGTTCTTTAAAAATACACAATGTGTTGATGTACTTTTAAAGTGTTCAAGTACTTTTGTGCCCTAAAATACTCCAAGTGTTAAGGCCTTTTTAAACATTGAGAATACTCAACCTACTTCTTTAGAGCCAGCAAAGTGTGGGAAAGCCATCTCAGATTTGGACGGAGATGGCAGGAGATATATGAAGCTTTTTTTAGCAAACAAAAAGGAAATAGATTTTTTAATCTTAGTAAAGAAGAGCAGAGTACATTGACATCTCTATGCACTAATGATAAAATAATTATTAAGCCAACAGATAAAGGTGGGATGATTGTAATAATGAGTGATACTTACATGGGTGCCAGAATCATAGAGCCAGGGGGAGGGGGAGCCCCCCCCACACTTTTACAGCTGCAAGACCTGTCGGGAAAAAATAATGAAGTGGAGTTTTCACGTTAACATGGATGAGTGCGTGGAAGTTAAACTAACTAACCTAGCTGCTCTTGTTCTCTTATTGCTCTGTGTTACAGGAGTTATGCTGCTGCTGTTCTGTTGGTGCTGCCATTGCCAGAGTCATGCCTGTAAGGAGAGTTTTGTTCTTTTATTTGCAGGAGGTATGCTGCTCCCGTGTGTGTGTGTGTGTGTGTGTGTGTGTGTGTGTGTGTGTGTGTGTGTGTGTGTGTGTGTGTGTGTGTGTGTGTGTGCATGTGCGTTTGTGTGTGTGTGTGTGTGTGTGTGTGTGTGTGCAAAATGCCCCAGCTAGGTATACCTGGTGGTTAGTGTTATTCAGGATCAAAAAAGCGCCTGAATTCAGCAACTTTCTAACATTATACAAGCAATATTTAAAATGTGTCCCTGGTTTTGGGCCTTTGCCCCCCCCCCCCCAAATAAATTTTGGCTTTTTCACAGATTTCTTGTGCTGCGAAGTTGAGAGATTTAGTTGAGTGTCAAGTCGATTTTACAAGGAGCTGAGAGCTTTGGGGAAGAGAAGTTTTGTGCTACTTATGCTAAATCATTTGCATTGTTAGTAGCACAACAGGTAGTATGCTTGCTTTTGATGCAGAAGGCTGTTGGTTTTTCTCCCACAGTATGCAGCTGGATTGCTGATACTGTACTGTGTTGTACTTTAAAGGGAGTGGATGATGCAGTCCTATGACTGTCCTCCTTTGGAGAAGTTACCTAGTAGCTATGTTTCTGTTATCAGTTTGCCATCCATTCCCCATTGCAAAATTACTAGCTTATATTTTATTTAATGCAGCATAGGCAATTTATTCTTCAAGGGCAATAGGCACTTTATTTGTAGATGAAACAATGGAATATAACATTGTTTGCTATCAGCAACCTCTTCATTAGTTACAGATCCTTTTAATGTGGAATTATATAGATGAATTACTTCTGCAGAGATTTTGCATATTTACTGATATTTGTGGATTGTAATGACTGAAGTTTGAGTGGCCATTTATGGTTGAAATTTTCTGAAATGGGTAGTTTTGTCATTATTGGTTCATACATTTTGTTTCATTGCTTACTAGAAGAATGTTCCAAACTACAAATTTAAAACACATTCTAACAAGTGGTGCTGTATTATACAAGGAATATAATTTAATACAATCAGGTTAATACAATCAGAAAGGTAAATCAAAGAATGCATACATGTATGCTTGCTCACAGGATGAAGGAGACCAAAATAGGGGAAGAGGCCAGTCAACAATGGAGTCCCCCAGGGTTCGGTGCTGTGACTTTTTCTGTTTGGAATATACATCTCAAAAGTAAAAGGAAATACCAAAGGGCTTTGGCCAACTAAGTTTGAGATGACTGCAAGCTAGGAGCAGTTATTGAATCCCCAAATGACTTAACCTTATCATGCAGAAAGGTTTGTCCCAAACAATAACTGATGCCAGAATCATGAATTGAAACTAAACTCCAGAAAATACATTATCATATCCTTTGGGAAGTCATCTACTCCAGGGAACTGCCAAATTGACTATGCCCCCTGAGAAATGACCCAGTTGTTTGGCATTTGGGGACTTGTGTGTACAGTGACCTAACTTTTGACCAATATGTTCCCAGAGTCATAAGAAAGTCTTTCTATATTGCACAGCTTATAAACAAATTGATTGTGACTAGATCTAGAGACGTTATTGTCCCCCTTTACAAAGCCCTCATTAGGTCAATCATTTTTTATAATGCCCACTTTGGCATGTATCTGTCCAGATGCATGCAACAATTGAAATACCACAGAGATACCTTACTAAAAGGATACAAGTCCTAAACAATAGGTCTTGCATGGACCACCTCAAAGATTTATCACTATCATGTCTGGCATACAAGAGTTGGGTGGCCACGGTGGTGCAGCGGTTAGCGTTGCTGCCTCACAGCAAGATGTTCTCTGGTTCGGTTCTCGGCTAAGGTGCCTTCTGTGTGAAGTCTGCATGCCCTCCCTGTGGTCGCGTGGGTTTCCTCCGGGTGCTCCGGTTTTCTCCCACATCCTAAAGACATGCTGTAGGTGGATTGGACACTCTAAATTGGCCCTAGGCATGAGTGCATGCATGTGTGTGCCTTCTGTGGAAGGTTGGGTGCCGGGCTGGCACTCGACACTGTAAAACTCCACTGCCAATCACGAGTGGACAGGTGATCCACTGTAGAGATCCCTAACCGGGAAAAAGCCGAAAGAAGAAGAAGATGTCTGGCATACAAAACATCCTCTGACCTAATAAAAATGGACCTGCTGAACATCGGCAAGTCAAAATGCACCAAGTATCTAAACTGAATGTTGTGGAGAGATAGATATATATCACAGAGGCTACCACTGTTCCAGAACAGACTATCCATTCAAGTAAAACAAAGCTCATCCTTGTCCATATTCAAATGAAACTTGGATCTAAGGATGGGTAATAGAAAATGTACTCCAGGACTGCCCCTCATGACACTAATGGCTAGAGGCAGTTCCTAAATGCTGTAGCCCCCACACCCACCCTAATTAAATATATCATCTCCGAGATTACTCTACTCTGGGGAAAAGGGAAGATTACTGATGATGGCCAAGCAAATTTTTCCCTGTAAAAAAATTCAAGTAATTGGTCGTTCATGCTTTGTAGCTTTCAACGTTTAGGGGTCGACATTTAGGGGTTCAACAACCTAAACGTTCAAAGGTATAATATAGACCTGTGCCTATGTTGAAACTGTGCCATAGTTTTATTAAAGATACTCAAGATTTTTATCTCTTAATGAATGGTCTGTAATGGTCTGTAATGAATGTACTAATAACATTTTGTTAGTGATAATGGACCTAAAATCCTTGTTTATTGTTATTCCTAATTCCTATGGAATTCAAGCAGTAAGAGAATTTCTAAATACACCTAAGTTCATAGGTAGGTACTAGGCTATCGGCCCAAGGGCTAAAGTAAGCCTAGCCAACAGTGTATTGGCTTCCGCCACCCATATAGTGAATTTAGTACATCTAAGGTCAAACTTTTGTGTTCTAATAGTTGGAATGTGTTCTTGAAAATAATGTGTTTAATTTTAACAATATATATTGCCGTCAACAGCAAAATGTAGTGATGGGGACACCCCTCGCTAACACATATGCTAATATCGTGTTGGCTAGATGGGAGGAAAAACATATATTTATGGGAAAGATAAGATTATTAGAAATGTTGATTTTGACATTTTGTAGACAATATATTTTTATTGTGGAAAGGTAGCTCTGCACTTTTTTCAAATAATACACAATTTAAATTAATTTGTTTGTGTTGCATTGAGCAATATCTAGCTGTTAGTTGTGACTCTGTTTTTTCAGTTAAGGCTTGTTAAAAAAACCTGCATAGCCAGTGATAAGTGGGGGTAGTTCACTTCATTGTTTTTCAGTTTCTGCCTTATATAAGTGGTACAGTTTGAATTATTTTGTGCTTAAACTGTGAGCTTTGGCCAGCTAAGACATGCATGCAATCAACTGAACATATAAGTGAAGTTAATTAATTCTTTATCTGCACTTTTTTCAAATAATACACAATTTAAATTAATTTGTTTGTGTTTCATTGAGCAATATCTAGCTTGAAGTTGTGACTGTTTTTTCAGTTAAGGCTTGTTAAAAAACCTGCATAGCCAGTGATAAGTGGGGGTAGTTCACTTCATTCTTATTTAGTTTCTGCCTTATATAAGTGGTACAGTTTGAATTATTTTCTGCTTAAACTGTGAGCTTTGGCCAGCTAAGACCTGCAGGCAATCAACTGAATGTATAAGTGAAGTTAAGTAAATCTTTATCTGCACTTTTTTTAAATAATACACGATTTAAATAAATTTGTTTGTGTTGCATTGAGCAATATCTAGCTGGAAGTTGTGACTCTGTTTTTTCAGTTGGTCCCCACCCAACCTCCCTGTTTTTGTTTTGGTGTTAATCTTGGTGGCTTTGAAACTGCCCGCCCCTCTTGTAAATTTGCACTTGGATACTCCTACTGGGCCCATCTCATTTGCTCACTCAAAAAAAAAAATGTTCTTCTTTTATCTGCTTTTACTGTATTTGTGTTTCTTCCTACTTTATTTTGCTTTTGTGTCATCTTAAAAGTACTCAATTGTATTTATTGCTGCTTGGTGTAACTCATTCTAAGACTTTTAGTTTAAACACTTGGGCTTCAGACCAGTTGTTTTACATTAAGAAGGTTTGTGGTCTGCACTGTAGTGGCAGAACAGGTAGCTGACATCCTTCTAAGTTGGGAACTGCTGATTGAGGGCTCAGTGTCTGTTATTCTAAAAGTGTATTAGTTCTGGTTTAAGTACTTGGGCTTCAGGTCAGTTATTTTACATTAAGAGGGTTCGTGGTCTGCACTCTTGTGGGAAGAGAGGCTGACCTCTGCCCTTCTGAGCTGGGAATTCCTGGTTAAAGGCTTATAGTGCCTGCATATTTGAACTGCTTCTTACTGAAATTGGTACATCTTGTTTGCTGTAGCATAGACTAGATCCAGGCCTGCTGAATCTAGCTTTGTTTGTATAACTTGAGCACTAATCCAGGCATTCTTTAAAGTATTCAATTGTATTTATTACTGCTTGGTAGTAACTTGATTAAAGTGTAGCTATCATTCTAAGCCTTTTGGATTAAGCACTTGGACTTCAGACGAGTTGTTTTACATTAGGAAGGTTTGTGGCCTGCACTGTGGTGGCAGGACAGGTAGCTTACATTCTTCTAAGTTGGGAACTGCTGATTGAGGGCTCAGTGTCTGTTATTCTAAAAGTGTATTAGTTCTGGTTTAAGCACTTGGGCTTCAGGCCAGTTATTTTACATTAAGAAGGTTCGTGGTCTGCACTTTTGTGGGAGGAGAGGTTGGACTCTGCCCTTCTGAGCTGGGAATTTCTGGTTAAAGGCTTATAGTGCCTGTATATTTAAACTGTTTCTTACTGAAATTGGTACACCTTGTTTGCTGTAGCATAGACTAGATCCAGGCCTGCTGAATCTAGCTTTGCTTGTATGCTTGTTGTTTGTTTGCCTGTTATTTCCCTGAAACGCTAATTCCACCTAAACCGTGACTTTTCAGCGCTTCTGTGGATCCCTAGTGATATCTGTATTGCTTACTGTGCTTATTTCCTTGTTTCACTTGAAAAAATGTTACTGTTTGTTGTTTTTGCATTTAAGTTACCTGTAACACAGTCACAGGCTACACACCCAAGTGCGCTAGCCTCCTCTGTGTATTTAAAGTAATTTAAGCTCTGCATTTCTGTTTCTAAAAAAAATTAAAAAAAATAAAAAAAACACAAACAAATTTCTTGTTTTCCCACCTTTCTGAACTAGTCTAGTCCAGTTTTCAGGCTTTGCTGAATCCAGGACTGAGGTAAAGGTTCCTGTGTTGCCCATATCATACTTGGATAGTTAGGTGGCTTCCTTGTTCACTGTGAGAGAGGGAACTCTGAGCAGCCTATCTGTCCCTGTAGGAGTGGTCCCAGCCCAGCAACTTGTAGCTCATTGGCCATTTTTGGCTAATTTCTATCCTTTTTGATCTCCCTGGTATAAAAACTGCTTAGCGCAATTTTGCGCTTGTATACATCTCAGCAGGTTCCTCGTGGTGCCCTGCAGGGTCCTACAAGTGGCCGAGAGACAAAGGAGATACTTTGGACTTGATTAAGTATTGTTTTTGCTTGTTGTTTCCCTTAAACACTAATTCCACCTAAAACGTGGCTTTTCAGTGCTTCTGTGGATCCCTAGTGATATCCGCATTGCTTACTGTACTTATTTCTTTGTTGCACTTGAAAAAAAGTTGCTGTTTGTCATTTTTGCATTTAAGTTACCTGTAACACAGTCGCAGGCTACACACTCAAGTGCACTAGCCTCCTCAGTGTATTTAAAGTAATTTAAGCTCTGCATTTCTGTTGTTTATGAAAAAAACACAAAAAACTTCCTTGTTTTCCCACCTTTTTGAACTAGTCTAGTCCAGTTTTCAGGCTTTGCTGAATCCAGGACTAAGGTAAAGGTTCCTGTGTTGCCCATATCATACTTGGATAGTTAGGTGGCTTCCTTGTTCACTGTGAGAGAGGGAACTCTGAGCAGCCTATCTGTCCCTGTAGGAGAGGTCCCAACCCAGCAACTTGTAGCTCATTGGCCATTTTGGGCTAATTTCTATCCTTTTTGATCTCCCTGGTAGAAAAACCGCTTAGCATGGTTTTGCATGGGTTTGCGCACCACGCAGCACTGTTTAGCTGCAGTTAAACTATTACAGTCTCCATGAAGTCTGCACTTCAGTTTTTTCCCTTGAAACTTGAACATTTCAACCCAGCACTAGAAATAAGGCAATTTAAGACCGGCACTTACTAAAATTCACTAAAACTAGCACTAGCTTACAGCTTGCACTTCAGTCCTATACTCAGGAAGTATAAGGCTCTTTACTCATCCAATCAGCAATACAGTCACAGCCATCTATTCAGGCATGTTCAAAGGATCGCTTCAGGTGTGCTCTCTAGTCCAGCTAGTGAATCTGGGCTTCCTGAGGCAATGTTACAATTGTCTCATGTATACAGACAACCCCCTCCTCCTCCCAACCAACACAAACATATGTGAGAGATGCAGCTACACAGCCAAACTGGAGGTTAAGCTATCTCAACCCATGACTGGATCAACCAGTCACAAGGAGAAGGGCAACACTAGCACCACATTACCAGACTCACATAGACCAGCCATAGCTGCACCAGAAAACAACTCTCAGAAACATGCAAAAACATACTTGGACGCTCTAAATAAGAACCTGCCTAAACAACAGAGACCTCCTAAGCATACACCCAAGCAACCCCCACCCCACAACAGAAACCAGGTAACACATTCGTCACAATGTCAATGTGCCAAGCAAAAACAGCCCCTAAGGCTAAATAACACACCTAACACACTAGTAATTGGTGATTCTATCATCAGGCACACAGACGTCCCACTCACTAGACTGAACAAGGAGAAGGTTACCGTAAGCTGCCTGCCGGATGCCAGAATCCGCCGCATAACACATGCACTCAGGTCACTCCGCAACAAGTACAAATATGACTCTGTCATTGTACATGTTGGCGTAAATGACCTGAGATTTACCTCCCTGGACTACATGAAAAGAGACATGGAGGAGCTTTCTGACCATGTAGCCCAGGCTGGTATGACTCTGACTCTGATTAGCATCCTGCCCTCACCCAAAATGATGCCAGCCTACGAAGAAAAAATGATCAGTTTCAACAATTGGTTAAACTACTGGTGTCATTCAAAGGGGATCCAGTACTTGTCAGCCTGGGACGACATGCTTGACAAGCCACGTTGCTTCGCCAGAGATGGCTTGCACCTGTCGCCCCTGGGCTTTCAAATACTGGCCAAGACTCTTGCCGTCCCAATACTGCCTTTTTTAGACAAGGCTCAAAAGACAAACCCGCCTCCATAAACAACAATAATAAACAAAAACTGAGGGTAATGCCGTTCAACACCAGAAGTCTAAACCTCAAAATGCATGCACTCAAGGCTCTCCTTAGTATGGAAGAAATTGATGTATGTGCAGTGACAGAAACCTGGTTCAAGGCTCCAGAGAGCACCCCAGCACTACCAGGCTATAACTCCTACCATACCTTTAGGTCCCAAAACCAGGACTGGAACACAAAAGGAGGGTGTGTGTCCATATTCATCAAGAACACCCACACCTCCAGGTTAGTAGCACAGCACGCGGAATCTGAAACCATCCAAGTGCAATTGACAGCGGGTAAAGTGACTGTTCAATTTATAGCTTGCTACAGATCTCCCACCTTGTCTCAGTACCCTCACGCAGCATTCCTGAGAACATTAGAAAGTATGAAGATTCTACCCAACACCAAGCTACTGGGTGACTTCAACTATCCAAACATTGACTGGGAAAACTACTCAAGCTCAAACGCCCTAGCTCAATGCTTCCTTGAGTTTATAAACTTAAACGCCCTTGAACAGCTGGTCACCACTCCTAGAAGAGGTGACAACATACTGGACCTGGTCATCACCAACATGGGGAACCTATGTTCCACACCTGAGGTAAACTTGTCATTGGTAAGATCAGATCACAAATTAATCACACTGGACATCCACATCCTGACACCCCCCCCCCCGTCAAGGAAATCAAGGTAAAAAACTTCTCTAAAGCCAACTTCACACTCCTCAGGACCGAGGTGGGAGGTTTCAAAGCTCCCAATCAAATGGAAAATGATCACCCATTGGCAGAATCCTTTACAAGTGCATTCTATGAACACCTTCAAGAATGTATGGACCGAGCCATCCCAAGTAAAACCAAGACCAACTCCTCAAAAAAGAGGAAGCCAGTCTGGTGGACCCCGGCCATAAATAAACTTTACAACAGAAGGAGGAAACTCCTGCAAGATAGAACAAAATCCCAAAATAAGAAGGCATCTCTGATTAACATTAGTAAAAAACTGCGCTCCCTCATTAAATCATCCAAGGCCAACTTCAAAAGAAAAATAGCCAATGACTCTAAGGATAAGCACAAGGCCTTCTTTAACTATGTAAAGAGTCTAGGGGCAAACTCTCAAATATGCTCCGAGCTAGTGCATAATGGCCATAAATACACTGAACCAACCGATATTGCCAACATCCTGGCTGACAAGTTCAGTGCAAACTCCACCCCCCCCTCCACCAAAGGGGCTAGCACCCATCCCAGAAGAATGTGGCGCTACAGATATCTCAGACACACAAGTAAAGACAGCCCTTGCAAAGGCCAAAACACAGCATCAATGGGACCAGATGCTATCCCAGGTTGTGTCTTACACGAGCTTCAAAATGAACTAACCCCCCATCTCAAATCACTATTCAAACTCAGCCTCTCTAAAGGCTATGTACCCAAAGAATGGCATACAGCAACAGTCGTACCACTCCACAAAGGTGGTGCCACAACTGACCCTGGGAACTATCACCCTATAAGCTTGACTAGCTTGGTCTGCAAAGCCATGGAACACATTATCATGGAGCTTATTAACAGGGACATTGGGAACCTCCAGACACTGGACCTCACCCAGTTCGGCTTTGTTAAAGGCAGATCTTGCCTCCTGAACTTGGTTGACTTCTTCAAAACAGCCACCAAGGCCATAGATGAAGGGAAGGTGGTCCACAAAGCATATCTGGACCTCGCTAAGGTGTTTGACACCATCCCACACTCAGGAATCATAGACAAACTCACCAGCTTAAATATCAACTCCCATGTCACGAGATGGGTTGCCAATTGGCTCTCAGACAGAACCCACACGGTAAGAGTGGCAGGCGCCATGTCTGTCTCTAAACCAGTCACAAGCGGAGTCCCACAGGGCTCAGTCCTGGGACCCCTCATGTTTGGTATATATTTCTCCGAAGTACAGGCAAAGGCGGAGGGACTGTGGCTAACCAAGTTTGCAGATGACTGTAAATTGGGTGCAATAATTGACTCTCCAGCTGACACAGACATCCTGCAAAAGGGTCTCACAGAGACAAACACCTGGTGTCAAAGTCACAGCCTCAAGCTAAATGCCAAAAAATGCATAGTAATCCCATTTGGGAAAAACAAAGTACCTACAAACTACCACATAGATGGGAATCCACTAAGTAAAGAAGAAGTAATTAGGGACCTGGGTACCAAAGTAGATAGCATGCTCTCCTTTGATAACCACATAGCCAAAATGGTCAGGAAATCCTTCTATGTGTCACACCTGATCACAAAGGATTTCTCATCCAGATCCAAGGAGGTGATTGTGCCCCTTTACTCCTCACTCATTAGGCCCATAATAGAGTACAATGCCCCATTTGGGATGTACCTCACTAGACACCTGCAACAACTAGAAATACCACAGAAGCACCTCACTAAGAGGATTAAGGGCCTTAAACAATTACCCTATGAAGCACGACTAAAAAAGCTCCAGCTCTTCTCAGTCGCTTACCGTCTGCTCAGAGGTGACCTATGCCTGACCTATAGGGCCATATCAAACCCTGAACTAATGGACATTCTTCACCTCAAAAAGACGAGATCCCTCAGAACCACTCGTTCAAGCGACTTGAACCTATGTACAACAATAAACAGGACATGCTGGAGGGATAGATTCCTGTCCCAGCGACTCCCCTCACTCTGGAATAGAATCCCAATCCATATTCGACAGAGCTCCTCTCTGACCCTCTTCAAGAGAAATCTTGATGAGTGGATGGGTAATCGTAAGTTCTACCCTGGGATCACTTTAGGAGCCCTGTTGACAGAGGCCCAGGTTACTAATCTAATGAGGAGGCGAAAGCCATCACTCTGTGGCTAGGCTTATAAATGCCCATGGGCAGATAGCCTAGTACTTACCTATGAACTATGAACCTATAATGAATTGGATATTTTTATTCAATATTTGCACTCTGCAACAGATTTTTTGCTGTTTGATGCTAATGTATCGATGGATAGCATTAACTTTCTGGATGTTACTATTATGAAGAAAGATAATGTTCTTAATATTGTTATCCATAGGAAGAAAGTACAAGCTGTTAAATATGTACATTCAGAAAGTATGCATCCTAGGCATATCTTCAAGGATGTGGTTGAGCCAATTTATAAGAGCTAGCAGGTTAAGTACCAAGGATGAGATGTTTGTTAATGAAATGGAAGGGATGGCGTCAGATTTTATAGATAAGGGCTATGATTGTAGTCTTACTGAAGGATCCAAGTATGCAGTTAGACAATTGAGACATGATACAGCTAAACCCTATCTTGTAGGAGCAAGTAATGATACAGTAAGCACAAATACAGTTAGGGATAAGAATAGAGATATAATTAGTTATATGATGAAATATAATAGACATACTGATATAGTACAAAAAATTATTAAGAAGAATTGGACAATTTTGACATAAAATCAAGAAACTAATGAAATAGTAGGGAAGAGGTCCTTGTTTGTATATAAAAGAGAAAATAATTTAAAACAATATCTTTGTTACAAAGATGTAAGTACAGGGAAACTGGTTAATAATTTTAAGAAAAACATCAGGTACTATTCCCTGTCACAACTGCACACACTGTATGGATATATGCGCTGACCTATCCTTCAAGCATCACATTAGTAGAGAAACATTTACATTTAAAGTGGGAGGTACATGTAATACAGATAATGTTATATATTTTGCTAACTGTATTCAATATAATTCTTTCTATATTGGGAAACTAATAAGAAATTGAAGGAGAAAATAAGTGCACATATGTCAGAAATTCGTACAAATGTTTTAACTAGTGCCCTAGCAAAGCATGTATCTATCAGTGGGACACAACATAAGTTTAAATTTAGAATTTTACAAGTTGTTTATATGAATAATAGTGGAGGTGACATTGCGAATAAAACTGAAATGATTGAGTATAAGCAGATCAGTTATTTTCAGGCTGACCATTTCCCAGGACTTAATACTACTGTTAGTATTAAGCCCATTTTAAAGGACAAACACGATATGGTTTAAATTTATTATATGGATATTTATTATATGGATGTTTTATTATTAATTAAGTTTTTTAAATTAGGTTAATTGAATGTGTGAGCTGATTGGTTGTTTTTAATATATAAGGCTTGTTGCTGCCTCACATTTTATACACTGATGAAGAGTTGTAATTCAAAGCTCTGTATTTGTTTTATTAAAGCTATTGAACGTTGGATTTTTGGTTGTATTTGTTCTAAAATCTCATGTACAAGATATCTGTTATACAATGGTGAGGATATGTGCTCAGAAAAAATGTCTACAGGGGACAATGTCCTGGTGGATGTTAACTGACACCTTCACCTGTTAGTGCTACAGTCAGTGACACTGTGTCATCAATTCATGCCATTTGCATGCAGTCATCATTGTCAGACGCAGATGCCATGGTTATATCATCCCTTTGCTATCCTGCTGTGCAGGGCTTTTGATCAGTGAAATCTGTTAGACCATAAAAGTTCTTAATACCATTATCTACCCATGCAAATATGTCTCCATATCTCCCTGTGACACACATATAGGTAAACATAGAAACAGTGCTCTGTAATATTGTGGAAAACATTCCTTATTGTACAATATGTTTTACATGTAGACCAAAGGTTCCCAGAAGGACAGGCACGCAAGTGGCCAATGGTCAGTCTCTCACATAAATCATGTACATACAGTACCTCTCAACCTCTTAGCACAATAAATCTGGACAAAGCCTAAAATAATGGGATCAAAGGCCCAAAAATAGGGACAGATTTTAAATATTGCTCTAATAAATGTAGAAAGTTGTTAGAATAAAAGGATTTGTGATACCGTGCATTTTCTGAAGGATACAAAGTCTGAAACTCAAATTAATGCCATTATTTGTTACTTAAATTCTTAGGGATTTGCCAGAAAACTACAAATTTTATGAGGAACAGACCAAAAATCTAGACAATTGAAAGGTATGGTCCTGTAGTATTGTGTGCAATAGTCTACTGAAATAAACATGGCTAATGTGCTTTTTATTTCTTTCTTTTATAGTTTGGTAACTAGGTAAGTAGGTTGGTCCATGAACCCTTTTGTGTGATGACACTGGCCTCAGACAAAATACAAAATATTCAACTACTGACACTCAAAAGGTTGGTGCCATGCCTACTCCCACATTCAAACCACCCCCAGGTATGAGGGTTGTATCCCTGGCTAGAGGGTGACAACAAATCATAGCATCTGTGAACTGCTTTTCTGTTGGTGCTCTTCCCCTGTGATGGATACTTCTGCCATGATTTTGCATGACTTTGCATGGAGTATCATATCAGTAATCTGTGTCATACCTGTTGGAGGGACCAATCACGGCTGTTCACAGCATTCACATCCTACCCCAGTCCATGTCACTTCCTACTGAAACTTCTATCCAAAGCCCTAAAATACCCAAATCCCGTATTCCTTCATTTCTTTCTAAGCATCAAGTGGTGCTGTGGTAGCATTGTCGCCTCACAGCAAGACGTTGTCCCGTTCGATTCTCAGCTAGAGCGTCTTCTGTGTGGAAGCATATGTGAATGAGCATGCCTTCGTTGAAGGTTGTGCATCAGGGTTGGTAACTCGGCATGTAAAAATCCAATACCAAACATTAGCGGACCGGAGTTCCGCTGTGGTGACCCCTAACTGGGATAAGCCGAAAGAGACAACATTTACTACTGAAAATGCTAACCAAGACCAAAAATACTTCCTCTATGAGATCTCACAGAATATTGAATTGTTTAATTAATAATGTTAAACAAAATTGCAGACACACTCCTTAAACTTTCTAATGTAAGTAGACAGGAACCTATGAGCATGGGATAGATAACACAATACTACAAAATGAAAATGTAGACAGGAACCTGTGAACGTGGGTTGATAACTCCTTCTCTTTTGATCATAATATGACAAAATTTATCAGCAAGTCCTTTTGTTTAGCAGAGCTAATTTGCCAAAGGAATATCATCAAACTCTAAAGGGTACTCACTTCCTTATACTAAGCACTGATCAGACCAATTATCAAGTATAATGCCCCATCCATATAATTAGAAAGACTCCAAAGGTTCCGAATCAAAAATATCAGAAGCTGAAAATCCTTGCGATATCAGGAGAGGGTTATGGACTTTTGAGTGGATATCTCTGTTTTGCGTACCCTACTATTAGAAATTGGGGTTCCTAGACCTTTTGTACCTCCATAAGTCAAAATGACCTCACCAAAAATTGTCCCAGGGTCCTCAACCATTATAAACAGGTAATTAACACACAACGGAGGGACAGGTTTCTAACTATTCCCTCCATGACAAGCAGTGTGACTCACTATTTAACGTAGATAATTGGATGGATATACAGAAAATTACTTCAAAATTGACAGGTATGGCCATCCTGAGAAAGGAGGTACAGCTTGAGGGAGGCACTGGCTAGACATAAATGGTCATAAGGCTCAACAGCCTTGTAAAATCTGTGAGTCTATGAGTCTATGAATTCTGACTCCAGTACTACCTCGGTACAGCATTTTGGCCAGGGAACATAGATACCATGGGAGCAGTGGACCTTCATTCTCTTGTCTTGTGAAATTTTCTAAGGATTGTTTCCCAGCAGTGATAGTGTCAGGTTCAGTACACCTAAAGACAAAGCATTGCACTCAGTGAGTGCCCTCTCTAACATGCACATAGTTATCACCCCACACTGTATAGACCTGGCTAACAGTGGCACTTAATGTTATCCACATTCAGTATTATCATATGATACTATACCCATGTCTCTACATATGACCCTGGAAACTCCCCACTCTATATGCCATGTAATCCCTGGATTATCCTATGTTCATGGCTTCATCCCTCCACAAAACCAACTACTAATTTGCCATGGAAATGTGATGAGGTCTCAATTACAGATACAACAAGACATGTTTTTCACTCTCCCAGAAAACTTCTTCAGGGTTTATAGTGGAAGATGAGGTACCTCACAGGACAAGACTCCTTCATTAACTCTGTAATGTTTGTGATTCACAGAACCTTTACTCAAGTCCTTCATTATCTCAGTTATACTTTTTGAAAGCAGCACATTGTGCGTGATAGTGGTGATATGTTACATCACTTTAGCAGCAGGCAGTTAATGCGATAGAAATGAAGACTGCTGGCATCAGTGTCTGTGAATCTCTTCCTACATGTAACGTCCTGCCCACACGCACACATCACCTTGACCTGTGCATGTGCCATTTAATATGAGACATGAAACCTATGTTATCATGCATAATGCATGTGTACATGTGTAGTGCCACTTGGCATTGCTGTATTGTGTAACACATGATTAACAAACCTGCATCAGTGCCCACAGATCTACCATATTGTTGGTCATGTGGTTCTACTGACTAGTCATGGCTGCTTCTTAGACTGGAATAAACTGGTCTTCTCTATGCTATACAGGGAGAGCAGGATTTTCCTGCTCCTCCAGCACTGGGATTTTAAACACAATCTGCTGGGTCTTTTTGCTGTACCCTTGTAGATGTCTGATATCTGGTATGAACTAGCTCAAGTACTGAGTGATGTCACTGGTATCACCCATACTGCCGAACAGCACCGTCATCATTCTTACAACCTGAGCTAGTGCCACCCCTATCTATTCCTATAGTGGTAGGAAGAGTTTTAGGGGGGTGATCCAGAAATGTATTGTAACTGTCTTTTGTCAGGTTAGTACCAGTGTCTTATACCATGTACACAGTTACACAGGTATGCTTAACAGCATGTACTTTGTTTTGCAACTGTTAAGCAGCATCGCCTTTACATATCAAGTGCTGCAGAAGGTAAAAGCACTGTCCAGGAAGCATGGTGCATATGTATTCTGTACCTATCTATGAATGTAATTGTGTTTTATCATATGTGTGTGCATAACTGTTTTTTTTATATAATATCATTCTTCTAAGTCCATTTTTCTGCTAAAGATGCTCCATATCTGTAAGTCTAACTCCTTGCACAGCACCTGATTGAAAAGCTTAAATTTAATATGTTACATTAACAAAACCTGCTGGAGAGACAGGTTTGTCTCCCAGAGGCTGCCCCGTTCCTGGAATAGACTCCCCATGCACATCAAACAAAGTACGTCGCTGACCCTCTTCCAGTGCAGCCTTGATGAGTGGATGGCCAACTAAAAATTTGTCCCAGGGGTTCCACCTCTGTCCCTCACTGACAGGGGTGACAGGTGCTGATTTATGTTTCATTTTTGGGGATAAACTCTTGGCTATGCTTGTAAGGGCCCCAAAGCTGTTAGCCTAGTAATCTCCTATGATCCTATGATCCTATGATTTATGGAAGAAAATAATGAATGGCTATGTTAATCTAGATCTCCAATAGCCATTGAATCTGGTACTGGGTAGCTAGTGCCTGTCAGGTTTGGCTCTCAGGAGGCTGGGCTGAGACCCTCCTCTGTTGGAGATGACCTATAATGTTCACTGGTGCTCTCATTGCTAGCCTCTCAGGAGGGGAGATAAAGGCTCCTTCCCCAAAGGTGGAACACAGGCATCTCCATTGCTATCTCAGTATGGGCTGCATAGACTGATCACTACTATGTGTGCCAGCCACTGGATTCACATCTTGGTGCCATGGTGTGTGCCATGGCATGCTTTGTGACACAGCTGGCAGAGTTATACAAGGAGCTGGCTCAAGCCATCAGGGCTCTGAAGAAGCAACCAGCCTATAACATCAAACACCCAGGTGAGTCATGCCTGAATTTCTTGTTGTCTGGGCTGGCAATCATGTCAGCCATGGCAGAACTCTACCCTATCCCCATCCTGGTGTTTTTCCTAGCTTATGAGTCATTCCTCATTCCTTGTTCATTGCTCAAACCTCTCAATCACTATTTGTTTATCCCCTGTAAACATGTGTCTATCCACCCCCCCACACATTTTGTATGTGTATGCTACCCCTGACTGTCTATGCCACTGTTCCATATCTGTCTGTCTGAATCCTATTACATTCCCTTCTGTCTTGCTCTCTCTCTCTGTCCCACCAGCAGCCATCCATTGGAAGCTTCCCCATTTATCCTTTTAGAAAACAAAAAAGGGTGTTTTTCCCACAAAAAATGCCATTCTTCTCCTCCCATGTTCATGTCTTATGGTTTCCCTTGTGTGTTTACTTCTAAATGCTGTTCTTCCCTTTCTCACTTTCCTGTCTAACCCATGTTCTCCCTATTTATAAGATCAATGGGGTTGCTGCTTTGATGTACACAGCCATATTGGTCTGTCAGCTGTGCTGAGTAGTGCTGTCCATCTTATGGTGGTTTGCCACTGACTGCACCTATATGCCAGTGCATCACACATGTAGGCATGAACAGTCTTGTACCTTGGGCGTGTTGATACACCTTACTTTATTATGTTGTCCATTTCTCGGCATGTGAGAGCCATTGTTCACCTGCTACATCTGTAAGTAGCTTGCTGGTGCTGCATCCATAGTTAGCTCTTTAATGCTCTGTGCAGTAAACTCCTGGAACATTAGCTCTGTGTTGGCCTAGGAGCAACTTAGCCAAGAATACAGGAATTAATGAATCTCTGGTTTCTAATTTTTTAGCAAGCAGCACTAAGGGCAGTCCAGTTGAGAAACACAATGACAATACTTTCAGAAACTCAGATCTGACAAATTCTTCATCAGTTCACAGACAATCTCTAACTTGTATTGAAACGACACAAGGAAAAAAGACAGAATTTCATATTAATTTTCAGCATTCAGTAAATTTAAAAGAACACAAGTCAAATGTGTTAGTGTTTTCTTCTTGCACTGAACAATAACCTTGCCCATCTAACTTATCTAATTAATCCACATTGAGTAATGTTAATTATTAAAGCCTATTTTTCTTGAAATGTCCATATCCAATTTAAAACCTGCTAATCTATCTTGATATACATTAATGGCTTCTGAACTACCTATTCTGTCATTTGGGATGAAATTTCTACCTACAAGTTTATCAAGTCATTACCAATTTCATACCTAACTTTTCAGTTTTATTAGAAAGTTTTATTTAAGATGTCATTTTTAGTAACTACTGTACCAGCAATGTAGCATTTTTGGATCAATATAGTTGTGAATATAGTGCTTGACAGCTGAAGTTTATTTAACTCTAATTCTTATGACCACAGACATGTTAATGGTGACATCCCTATTCTTGTCACATTCAGTTATAAAACATTTATTTTATAATTTTGACAATGAAATGACAAATGGATTTTATAAAGTGGTTAAAGATCCCCCAGATTCTCTATGCCTTGCAGTGCGTGTAAGATCAGTGCAGGAGCTCTAGCAGGGAATATGTCTGCCGTGCGATCCAGGAACAGCCTGCAGGTACGTGCACGAGCACTCCTGCACTAGCCCTGCACGTACTAAGCCCCTGTATGCAAATCACCCCATTTGCAGGAGAAATCCATGCAAATGAGGTGATTTTGCGATCCATGAAGCTTGCAACCGGCCATGCAGGACTAGTGCAATCTGCCAAAATGTACTCGGTTAGTAACCGAATACATTTCTTCAAACTCCAAAACAGAGCTGTGACAGCTCCAAATAAAGGCAGCATATCAGTTAGTAAGCATGCCAAATATAAGGCCAATGGCATTGCAAACAAGCAAAAAATTAAAAAATCAACTTTTATTGTTTTTTAGCCAATCTTGGCTGTTTAAGCTTAGGGGAGCAGCGCGCAAACGGGATCGGGGGGGGGGGGGGAATAAAATAAACCCAAATTAAGCATTCTAAATAAAATCACTAATCTGCCATGCAAGTCAATGGCAGACAGAAGATAACATGGCCAGTGAGTAGTGGTTGCTAAGGGGGGAGGCTCAATGTGAGACATGTAACTATGCATTAGCAGGCAATCCTATGCAAATGAGGGGAATGATAGTGAATCCCAGATTTCCCCAGCATGCTAGCCAGGTCCCAACAGTGTAAGAGTAGGAATAGCTTGGTGCAAGCCTAGGAGTTAGGTGACATCATGGGGGGGGGTGTCAGGCATACTGTAAGTGGATTGGAGCCCTGTGGCTTGGGTTTTCTCCTAGCTTAGCACAGCTAAGCTAGTGGGTCTGTCTGAATCTGCCTATCGCTCTTTACATTGCCTAAGTGGGTGTGCGTGCCGCACACTGGGTTTTAAAGGAAGAAAACAAAAGTTAAACCAGGAAATAGCAGCACTGTGCACATCTGAGCACTCTGTTTGTGCGGTGCACCTCCTGGTCTTAAACAGCAAGACAATGGGAAGGGAAAACAGCAGTAGGAAGGTAAACAAGGAGAATTAGCATAGCTGGCAGGTGAAATGTATCAGAATCAGCCAATTACACAGGCAGCAGACCAGTCCAGCCCAGAACATTACTATAAACTATGCAAACACCTTCCCCTCTGGTTTTTCCCATACTCTACACCACCGGTGTATACAAGCGTGAACTTTTAACACTCACAACAGCAAAATGATAGGCTCTGCAATAGCTATCATACAACAACTTATGGAAGAGGGTAAGGGTGGTGAGGATGTGAATGCTGTCCATCAACCCACAGTGAGGAGATGGAGAAGAGTGTACAGACCCAGGGTAATCTACCAGCAGCTACATGAGCTGGAGATAGTGGAGCGTTATAAGGTGGACAGAGACCTCCTATAGCAAATTGTTGAGCTGTGCCGGCCATGCCTGACACAGAACTAACAGACGGGAACTCATCCCAGTGGATACCAAGGTATGTGTAGGCCTATGAATACTAGCTACAGGTACCTTCCAAAGGCCAGCTGGAGATATGATGGGGATCTCACAGGCATCAGCATCCAGGGTTCTCCACCAGTTCCTGGATGCCATGTCAGCACATGTCAGTGAACACATATATTTCTCCAACATCCGTGAGGTGTTGGCCAGCAATACGCAACTGTTCCACCAAATAGCAGAATACCCTGAGGTAGTGGGTGCTATAGACTGCACGCACATATGCATCAAAGCACCACTCAGTGAGCGTGGTAGGGTCTACATCAACTGCAAGGGCTACCCCTCCATCAACTGCCAAGTCATGTGCGATGCCCAGGGCATAATAATGAATGTGTGTACTGGCTGCCGTGGAAGCTATCATGATTACCACATCTGGCATCTGATGCAGCTGTACCAGAGATTTGCCAGTGTGGACATCCCTCATGGTCACCTAGTGGGGGATGCTGGATATGCACTGGAGCTGTGGCTGATGACACCCATCAGAAATGCACACACACCCGAACCAGAATGCCATAATAAGGCACACGCACAGACCAGAATTATAGTAGAGCGTGTGCTTGGGATGCTCAGTTCATGGTTCCGGTGCCTGGACACATCCAGTGGAGCCTTGCAGTACTCACCAGCTACATGTATCCAAATTGTCCTCTTATGTGCCATGCTACACAATATGATCCTGCGGAAACAGCTGCAGCAGGAACAGCATGGGGCAGGGCCACACAGCCCCCCACCATTGCTAAGGCCTGCACAGGTACAGAGTGACTTGGAAGAGGAACAACCTGAGCCTGCCCTGGTAGGCAGAAGGAGGCATGCCCAGTATGCCCTGGCCTTGGCAAAGAGGCAACGCATAGCACATACACTGACACAGGAGGGACCCAGGGAATAACACCTCTGTCTGACTCTCACATACACTAAAATGGATGCCAAACATTACACTACCTGTGCTCAACCGTGTGTAGGGAGTGTACTATGTGAATCTGACATAGGCAGCCCTGCAGCACCACCCTCAATACTGGGGTACCCACAAGGTAAGTGACTCACACATGCCAGTCAGGGGGGGGCTTCACATACCCAACAACAGTCACAGCCAGCAGGACAGGTGTAGACAAACACAAACAAAGTCTGTGTTATGGCCTCTGAATGATGCCTATGGGTAACCCCCCCCAGGCCTACACAGACAGACTACAGCAGATCAGGCAGTGGGACGTTAGTTCTGAAGGGTAGGAAGTCAGAAACTAATATGTAGATAAATCAAAGCTACGATCTGTAGTACACTGGTATGCCTCTAGTCGGCATTATAGGTAAGAATACAGAATGCAATGGAATACCTGACATACCAGTACAGTCATAGAAAATGTGTACAAGTGTCAGGTGTGCCCCCCATCCTACATAGTAATGTAATAACAGTCAGGTGTGCCCCCCCCAAACCTGTGCCTGTCCTGGATGCCATGTCAGCACATGTCGGTGAACATGTATATTTCTCCAACACCCGTGAGGTGTTGGCCAGCAATATGCAACTGTTCCACCAAATAACAGAATACCCTGAGGTAGTGGGTGCTATAGACTGCACGCACATATGCATCAAAGCACCACCCAGTGAGCGGGGTAGGGTCTACATCAACTGCAAGGGCTTCCCCTCCATCAACTGCCAGGTCGTGTGCGATGCCTAGGGCATAATAATGAATGTGTGTGCTGGCTGCCCTGGAAGCTATCATGATTCCCACATCTGGCATCTGTCGCAGCTGTACCAGAGATTTGCCAATGGGGACATCCCTCATGGTCACCTAGTGGGGGATGCTGGATATGCACTAGAGTTGTGGCTGATGACACCCATCAGAAATGCACACACACCCGAACAAGAATGCCATAATAAGGCACATGTGCAGACCAGAATTATAGTAGAGTGTGTGTTTCAGATGCTCAAGTCATGGTTCCAGTGCCTGGACACATCCAGTGGAGCCTTGCAGTACTCACCAGCTACATGTACCCAAATTGTCCTCATATGTGCCGTGCTACACAATATGATCCCGAGGAAATAGCTGCAGCAGGAACAGCATGGGGCAGGGCCACACAGCCCCCCACCATTGCCAAGGCTGCAGAGGCACAGAGTGACTCGGAGGAGGAACAACCTGAGCCTGCCCCAGTAGGCAGAAGGAGGCATGCCCAGTATGCCCTGGCCTTGACAAAGAGACAACGCATAGCACATACACTGACACAGGAGGCACCCAGGGAATAACACCTCTCTCTGACTCTCACATACAGTAAAAGGGATGCCAAACATAACACTACCTGTGCTCAACCATGTGTAGGGAGTGTACTATGTGCATCCAACATAGGCAGCCCTGCAGCACCACCCTCAATACTGGGGCACCCACAAGGTCAGTGACTCACACATGCCAGTCAGGGGGGGCTTCACATACCCAACAACAGTCACAGCCAGCAGGACAGGTGTAGACAAACGCAAACAAAGGCTGTGCTATGGCCTCTGAATGATGCCTATGGGTAACCCCCCCAGGCCTACACAGACAGACTACAGCAGGTCAGGCAGTGGGATGTTAGTTCTGTAGGGTAGGAAGTCAGAAATTAATATGTAGGTATATCAAAGCTAAGATCTGTAGTACACTGGTATGCCTCTAGTCGGCATGATAGGTAAAAATACAGAATGTAATGGAATACCTGACATACCAGTACAGTCATAGCAAATGTGTACAAGTGTCAGGTGTGCCCCCCATCCTACATAGTAATGTAATAACAGTCAGGTGCACCCCCCCAAACCTGTGTAGAAATGTAGAAATAGTCAGGTGCCCCCCATCCTACATAGAAATATAGTAACAGTCTGGTGTGCCCCCCCCCAATCCTGTGTAGAAATGTAGAAATAGTCAGGTGTGCCCCCCATCCTACGTAGAAATGTAGTAACAGTCAGGTGTGCCCCTCCAATCCTGGGTAGAAATGTAGAAATATTCAGGTGTGCCCCCCATCCTATGTAGAAATGTAGTAACAGTCAATGCCAAATGATCAACGGATACCCTGCAGAAACAGTATGCTACCTGTTGGTGTACAACACAAAGATCAGCACTGCAGTACAAACTACCTGGACTCAATCCACACATTCAATACAGACGGACATATTGGGCATGCTCACACACTTAAACACATGAAGGCCATGTCTGCAAACACCAGTGGACCAAGACATATCTGGCAGTCACATATTTTAGTGCAGACACTCCTCAGTATGCACTACACATGCTTTGCACACACAGTGGACAGGAATACAGACATTTATCTAAGGGCAACACACTATAATAAGCCAGAGGTAGACATACATAGATGTGTGGAAGAGGGTGACTGTGACAAGGAGCCATCCAGGCCTGTCCCACCCAGCACACAGCCAGAGGGCCACAACCACATGAGAGTCAGATGTCACTCACTGTAGATACTATCCACTGGTATCTGTCAACATTACAGACTATGTGGTGCACGTGCTAGCTGTGCAATGTGACTGTACAAGGAAGTAGTCATCTAGCAGCTGTATACACTTACCTGTGAAATATGACTATGTATGTGCCCGCATGTGGTGTGTCAACCTTTAGATGAATGGGTTATGGCCCATGCACACACACTGCCCTCCTGATAGCCCTATTATGACAAGACTGCTGAGGTCATCCACTATGAAATACACCTTTGGGAGAGTTGTAGCCCAGTAATCTTCATGGCAGATCCCATAACTGCTTACTGCTGCAGTGTGATAAACTAATGAGGTAGGAGTTTCATTGCCAGACATGGCAACTGTGTGTGTATGTGTCTGTCTGACTCTGTCTGTGTAGAGAGCAATGCTTTTTAGGGTAGTCACATTCCCTACAATTCAAATGCTCTACTTTGGCAAGGCTGCTGATGTCATCCACCTAGAAATACACCTCTGGGAAGGCTGTAGCCCAGTAATCCCCGCCATGTGTCCCATAACTGCATACTGCTATAGTGTGATAAATTAGTTAGGTATGAGTTCTAGCCCCAGACTTGGCAAGTGTGTGTGTCTGTGTGTCTCTGTCTGTGTAGATAGCAATTCTTTTTAGGATAGTCACACTCCATACAATTCAAATGTTCTACTTTGGCAAGGCTGCTGATGTCATCCACCTAGAAATACACCTCTAGGAAGGTTGTAGCCCAGAAATCTCTGTAGCGTGTTCTATAACTCCGTACTGCTGTAGTGTGATAGAATAATTAGGTAGGAGTTCTAATCCTAGACATGGCAATTGTGTGATTGTGTGCGTGTGTGTGTGTGTTTAGAGAACAATGCATTTTAGGCTAGTCACACGCACTACATTTCAAAAGCCCTACTTTGGCAATCCTGCTGATGTCATTCACTGTGAAATACACCTTTAGAAGGAGAAGGGGCACTTCAGTAATCTCTGTGGTACGTCCTATAACAGCATCATGCTGTAGTGTGATATAGAACTCTGGTAGGGGTTCTATCCCCACACATGGCACTTGTGGATGTTTAGTGTCTGTTTCTGTGTTTGTGTAGGGGGCAATGCATTTTAGGCTAGTCACACTCACTACAATACAAATGCCCTACTTTGGCAATCCTGCTGATGTCATTCACTGTGAAATACACCTTTGGAGAAGGGGCACTCCAGTAATCTCCATGGTGCGCCCTATGACAGCATCATGCTGTAGTGTGATATAGAACTCTGGTAGGGGTTCTATCCCCACAAATGACACTTGTGGATGTTTTGTGTGTGTTTTTATGTTTATGTAGGGAGCAATGCATTTTAGGCTAGTCACACTCACTACAATACAAATGCCCTACTTTGGCAATCCTGCTAATGTCATTCACTGTGAAATACACCTTTGGGGAAGAAGAACTCCAGTAATCTCCATGGCGCATCCTATAACAGCATAGTGCTATAGTGTAATATACTAGGTAGGTAGGAGTTCTAATCCCAGACATGACAGGTGTGTGTGTGTGTGTGTGTGTGTGTGTGTGTGTGTGTGTGTGTATGTGTGTGTGTATGTGTGTGTGTGTGTGTGTGTGTCTGTGCTTGTCATTTGTATCCTGTGTGGTGGTGGTTGTGAGTGTGCAACAACTGGACTCAAAGTGGAGTGGGTTTTGCAAACTTCTTATATGGTGGTCCAAGTATATATCACAATGTCCACCATACAGGGATAACAGATGTGAAATAGCCAAGAGGCTGGGGTACAAATCCATATCCCTAAATGTGACATCAATGCCAGCTGAACAACATTATCAACCCTTGTATTACCCAGGATACACTCCCAACCCATGTCTCATACACACACACACACACACACACACACACACACACACACACACACACACACACACACACACACACACACACACACACACACACTTGCCTAGGCAATAGACACTATGTTGGTAGTACCCTGCATATTGCCCACTGACAGTAACCATGGTGTGATTGCAGCGGGCCACAGAGGCCATGACACCCTGTCCATCAGTCCAATAGGTATGTACATGCCGACAGTGCATCTCCCCCATGTTCCCCACTGGACACCTGCACACCTGTGGTGCCATCAAATGTGATCCACAAAGGACATAACATACCTGAAACACAAGCCCTGTATGGACAGATGCCACTGACAGCAGGGAATACTGGTATCATGCTATCAATGTAGTTGCAGAGCCAACCTGCTGTCCATGAACAGTTCCCTCCACATGAGACCAGGACTGGCACATCTGATGATAACGATCTGTGTACACAACATGGGCCAGACACCTCAGGTACAATTCCACATGTCACTGTACATGCATGTGGGAGATGTGCATATCCCAGACACTGTCCATATCATGGACGAAGGAACACATACATGGCAAGCAATGCACAGCATTGGCCACACGCAATAGTCACCCAGGTGACTGGATGGTGAATATAATAACCTACCCGTGTGAGCTACTCCAGACACTACACCCCTGAACCACAATGCAGACCATTGTCATGTGGTCTGATGCCATAGTATACCCAGCACCTAGCCTTGTATAGCCATTGGCACCATCAACCACAACACACCCGTGAAGCAGTGCACCCATGCATGTCAGTACTGGCACCCGTGTCTGTGTGTGTGGTGTATGATGCGTATGACCACATTCACACTCACTACAACCCCCATTAGCATACTGAAGCATGCTGTCTGATGTCAGACACCTCCACATACCCTTTGCACATATAACCTCTGTATGACCCCTGTGGTGCATGTGATACCTGCACAGTACTGTGTTATGGCAATCCCACTAGTGATGAGTTGTATTCCTGGCCTTGCCAAGTGTGGCAATGTGTGTGCATCCCTGTGAGAGTGTGGCTGTGTTGACGCTGACGCCTGTTCATGCGGGCAGGCATGTGTACTACACCTACCACATAGCTACCATATCCCTGTTGCAGATGTCTCTCACCATCACATATACATTCTGAGGGCTCCCCAACATGTAACCTATCTGGCGCATCCAATAACTGCATGGACATGTGCTAGCACTACATAGTCATTGGGGGTTCAATACCCTGCGCTGGTAGGTGTGTGACACACACATGCATCAGTTTTACTCTCCCACCCCTCCCTGGCTTTTCTGTGCCTCTGTCTGCCACTCTTACTCCCTCTTTAGTGAATGTGGAGACTTACACCTGCTTTGCTTAGGCAGCAGTATGTGTATTTTAAGTAATGCTCAGGATAAGCTGATGGTCTCTGCACGAATTGCAGCCCTCCTCTAGCTGATCGCATGTGGAACAGCTGTGGTAATATTCCCATAGCCAGTTGCATGAAAACACACATAAAATATCAAGGAACATCATGTTGGTGTTGGGCCTTTCATTCACTGTGAGCAGGAACTTGATCTGTTGTTTGGCAAACAGCATCTCAGATGGATTGGGGTTTACCTCTAACAACATACACTGTGGAAACAGACCAACACACAGGAGGGGGATGTGCCTGACCTGACTACAGACTGTAAGTGCCACTATAGTGCATTTGGAGTAATATTGGTTTAACAGGGGGTGTGTGTGGATATGGCTGCCCTACATGTTTACATACCTGCCATGTCAGTGCTATGTGAATGAGGGAACATCCATCTGTAGGGCCATCTGCAGACTGGGCAGTGTGTGGTGCCTTTTGTTTCAGGTGTTACCCACAGAGCACCTATCTGTGAACCGCAGAAGGTAATGTGAGGATTGCAGTCCATAGATGGTGACAACCATGAGAGTTACTGACTTCATATCCCTCATAGGACATATGGTGCAACAAAATCTGTTACAACAGTAAATGTATGAGGTTATCACAGTAACATGTCAATATTGGCCCAATGTATGTGCCTCCAGCCACAACCCTGTCAACCTTTGTACATATGTCATGCAGTAAGGGGTGCATATGTACAGTACACCATAATTACTGATATCATATCTGATAAGTTAGTGAGATATCAGACTGCTACACATGTAATGTATAGTAGGGGTTATATCTGATGACATAACTTGGACATTCTGTGGTTGTGTGTACAGTACTGAGGTTTGTGTACTTATGGTGATTGTTGACAGTGTGTGTATTGTTAATATGCACCTTGGCCTGTGTACAGACTGTGGTAGATGTCATGTTATGGTCCTGTTCTATCTGATGTTACTTGTTGCTCCACTGTATGTTACCCTATTGGCTTACATGTTTGTAGGGCCATAAACGCACATGTCCCATACCAAAGACAGGCAGCAGACCACAGTGTCTAGTGACCCAGTATATTTAGGGTGTGTGTGTGTGTGTGTGGCACATATGAGGCTGGTGGTGAACAGATAGTCCATATACTGTAATATTATGCTAGCATGCCATATGTAGCTATGGCTGTGTTCACATTGGCTGTGGTGATGCAACTACACACAGGTGTATGTTACTCTGTGCTGTGGCATGCTTGTAGAGCCTACTATCTATGTGCAGGTACATGTGCATTCCCCCATAGGAAATGTAGGCCAGTGTTGAGCCAGTCTGCCTGTAGCCTGCACAGTGTTTTGTTACATGCCTAGCAGCTTGGTGTACTTACCCAGTGAGATGTAATGTCCAGTTACTTGCCAGATGTACTGCTGCCGGGCCACCATAACAGTTATGTATGTCAGACAGAGCAGTGGGATGCTGTACAGATGTATGTCAATATCTAGTGGGTGGTATGTGGCCATGGCACCCCCTTACCAGCGGTTATTATGTGGCAGGACAGACAGGGATGTATAAATGCATTACCTATGTGGGCGAATGTATACCAGTGGTTACGTGTTATACCCATCTACATGGCTGTTAACATCCACATTATCAGGATTGGCCCACATGTCTTGCACTAAGGGGTTATGTGTATACCTCTAGACTGCCCAGAGTGTGTCAGACTGTCCACAAATATTGGCCAGTATCTCTGCTGTAGTCCACAGGAGCATTACATGCAGTGGTACTGTACTATGATGTCCTTAGGATGTCTGTCAGTAGCCAATGGTGCACATGTTATAAGCAGATGTGACCTTCCACACACACACCATGTCTGTGAAGACAATCCCTATGACAGTAGCAATACACTACAAGTATACCTGCTATACATACCTGACATCCCCTTGCACTACGAAGTTGCATCTACACGAGCTCTGGTAGGGCTACACTCCATGTTCAGGTCATATGGTGATGATATATGTACATATACTTATCCAGATATCTCTACAGACATACAGATATACATATCGACATACATAGATGGATATGTATATGTACATAGATATACAAACACCTAGATATATACATATACAGAGCAATATATGTCTACACATATACAGATAGAGATACATATGCACATATATGTATGGATATTCACATATATTTTGACAGTGGTAGGTATATCAGAATAGATATGTATGCACATATAGTTATTGATATCTACATATATACCAACATAACTAGGCAGATCTGTACACATAGGATGTGCATACATATATAGCTACATATACATATACCTATATATACATATACATATATCTATGTATACATATATCTATATATACACATATGTACATGGGAGCACTACAGAATCCTGAAAGCCCAAAGTCCTGAAGACCATCAGGGATGAGCTGCCTTAAGGTATATGGATATACATTACCATACAATCCACCTTGGTTAAATGCAGGCCTATTGCCACCTGCCATACAGACTGTTCTGTTTGTCACTGTGCTTGTGATGGTGTCAGTTGTGTCTTGTTATGTAACAGTGACAGCTGAGGTCTGTACCCCCTAGGGATTGTCTACAGAGTGCAGATAGAGGCTACTGAAGTATACCCCTGCATTACTTACCATTGATTGTTCAGTGTCCTGTGGGCCAGTCTGTCTTTACTATTGTACTACTTGATGGCCTTGGCCTGGACAGCAATATTTGTTACCCTTTCCAGACTACTGTATTAGTATTACTGTTTCACAGTTGCATTACTCAGTTTATATGGATGTCTGTGTCTAAACAGCTATTTGACATGGCATATACAACTGTAATATTACACAAATAAAGCTTTCCCATTTATGCACACCTGTGTGTGGTGTTATATCCTTTGATATCTCTGTGGGTATATGTTGCAGGCAATGAAAGTCATTACTATGGGTGTCTCATACAGTCTCCGGTTGGTAAGGTGATAACTGTTGGAATAGTTGCTGTTCCATATTGCATGCACATACTACATATGTAACTTACTGTACATATCTCTGCGTGTGTATGTTTAGCTACATTTATATGTATATGTATATATATATATATATATATATATATATATATATATATATATATATATGTATGTATAACTGTATCTGCATATATATGTCTGTGTATATGTATCCTAGGGATGCCCATGTCATGTCAGGTCCTGGTTATGGGATTTGCAACACTTGGTAGTATATTGCAGGGTGGACATGTTTGGCTTTAGAGGGGATATCTATTCATACAAGACGTATATTGTTTGGGGCCTCTCAACCCCATTAACGGTGCATGTGGACATATATGTTCATAGGTTCATAGGTTGGTACTAGGCCTATACAAGCCTAGCCATAACAATTCCCTTGATATTTCTTCCCACAATATTTACTTCCCTGGACCTTTGTCTAGCAGGGTGACTGACGTGATCTCCAGGGTGAATTTCCTATCTCCCATCCAATCATCAAGGTTCCTTTTGAAGCGGGTCAAGGAGGTGCTCTGCTTGACATGTATGGGCAATCTATTCCAGAGTATGGGGAGTCTCTGGGTCAGGAACCTATCCCTCCAGCATGTTTTGTTCATTGTGATGACAAGGTTTAGAACCCTGGGGCATGTGACTCTGAGGGATTGGGATTTCTTTAAGTGGAGCATGTCTAACAGCTCAGGGTTTGACATGGCCTTGTATGTTAAGCAGAGATTGCCTCTGAGTAGACAATATGTCACAGAGTATAGCTGGAGGTTTTTTAGACGGTCAGTATAGGACATCTGCTTTAGGCCTGTGATTCTTTTAGTGAGGTTTCTGTGGCCTTTCCAGCTGTTGCAGATGGCTTGTGAGGTACATACCAAACAGGGTGTTGTACTCTATAATGGGTCTAATGAGGGATGAGTACAGTGGGACAATGACCTCCTTTTTTCTGGATGAAAAGCCCTTAGTGATGAGATATGCCACATAGAAGGATTTCCTGACTGTTGTGTCGATGTGGTTATCGAAGGTGAGACCACTGTCCACCTGTATCCATAATTCTCTCATCACACTTTTGGTTAGTTATTTTCCCATAGATATCTACAGAAGTATGTCCATATATACCTATATAGATATATATATCTACTTACATATATGTAACTTGCTGTGTATATTTAGACATATAGGTATAGACATATATAACTATAGATGTAGGCATTTGCATGTATATATGTTCATATATATGTATATATATATATATATATATATATATATATATATATATATATATATATATATATATATATATATATATATATATATACACATACATATATAGATATGTTGTATCTGTTGAGATATTAATATATTTACACACACACATACATCTAAATATTGGACTACATTCTTTGTACTGTTGAATGACTGGGCTAGTTGATATGTTTTTGGAAACATCAGGGTTATGTATATCTGACATGTCTTAGTGGTACATCACTTTGGCTATGGAGTGCAGGGTCCTGGGTTTGATCCTTGCAGAGGCTGTTTATTTTGTTGCTGGTCAGAACACGGGCCATTGGATACAGAGTGATTAAGGCACTTTAAATCAGTTGTAAGCGGGTTTGCACTGGTTTGAGCTTATACTCAGCTTCTAAATTGCTTACCCTGTGTAAGCATAGCTTATCCCCACGCAAACAGGCTTAAACCCACTTACTGCTACTTAAAAGTGCTTACTCCAGCTTACCCCGGTGCTAATTTTTTTAAAAGAAAAGAAAAAGGGGTTGATAGGAAAGTGGTGAAAAAAGGCGCACAAAGAGAGAAAGACAGTACTGAAAATAGCCATGGATGTGCAGGAAGGGTGTAGGGAAGGTTCATAGCTGCTCATTTCTTCTACAGCAACAGCTCTGCATATACACTGAATTTGGCAGTTGATTTGGACACTCAAACCCCTGGGATGGGATGAGGACAACAATAATACATTGTGATGCCAATTAGAGTGGATAACATGTCCAGTGGACACAAGTGCAAAATGGACAGCTATGTATGGGGCGAGATTTTTTTTGTGGGAACAGATTGCCCTTTTTTATTTAGATGACAGTGGGATTTTGGGGAGAGGTAGTAAGTATATTTGGGGAGGTAGGTTGGGTAGGTTAAAAGACAAGACAAACAATGTGCATACAGGAGCAGTATATGACACATATGGGGGTAAACACCTTGATGGGGAGGGGTGTTTGGAAATCTGAAGCCCACAAGCCTCCTAGTGGTAACAGTGAGACTGAGGACCCCACCCATGGGCAGTCACCACTGCACCTTCACAGCCCCGAAGGTGGCTGTGCTGGGGGCTGAGTCGCAGAGCCAAGCTGACTCTCTAATCGTGACACAAGGCCCTTGAGCTGGTGCAAAAGATCACCAAACTGCTGGTTGATCACGCTACGCACCATGACCCCAACCTGGCGATGGGTGACAGGTGCCTGTCTGCACCCACTCCCTGGGGGGGCGAGCCCCATTCCCTGATGTAGTTCCACCCAAAGGTGGTGCAGGACTAACAGACAGGAAGGTCCCGGGTTGGGACCCAAACATGCTGGTGCCCGGTGCATGGCCAGCTGAGGTGGGACAGGTGGGTCCACTGGGACCGGCCTTCCCAAGCGTGCTATAGTGTTTGGATTTCATCATCATATGTGGGTTTGTAATAGTTAACACATTCCAGGGTTAGGTATAACATCATGCATAGATATTCCCATTAACCCAGACACCAGATACAGAACAGTTGCATAGCAAACAGAACACATGCATATATGGGACCACAGTGGTAATAAGAAGAGCATGCAGGTACATTGATGGCACCATGCCACCAATGTTGGAATAATTCATATAGCGCATGCATGGGAACCATTAAAATATTTATCAAACAATTGGACATTATCAGAACATAGGTGTCAGTACATACCACTTGGGGTGGGTATGTTGATTATTGTTGGAGATATGGTGGGGGGGACGGACTGAAAGATGTCAATTAACAACTAGTATGTTCCTGTAGTCCACATTAATTTTCTAGTCAGTGCTGTTATCTGTACCTTATAAGTCTTACTACAGTACCCTATAGCCTTAGTTTGGACAGTGATATGGCTGTCACCATCATTCCACATGAACCGGTTTTACCTGCAGTATACACCTCTTACCTGGTATACCTGTGGAGGGAATGTTTGTTAACACTAACTAACTGTTTCTACACATACTCCTAGATACCAGGTCAATGTTGTGCACATAGCTATCCAACTCCTTCTGCACAGACTCTGAACATGTGTTGACCACATGCTGGTGTGCCATGACATATCTCAAATATTTCCCTCTTACACCTTTAGTGACCTGACACACACATATACATGCTTTCCTACACAGTTATATTATGTAGCACAGTGTGGGTGACAGTGACCAGTGATAAATTATTATTCAGAGAAACTGCAACACTCACAATTCCCTACAATACCAGAGGGAACAGAACCAGTACAGCCAGGGTATAATGGTCTGTATTTCTCAGTCTAGTGTTCGTATCCAATGCACCAGTGGGAGCAATGTGTGTTAGCACTACCTGACTGTTGCCACACAAAGTTCCAGATTACACATTAGTATTATGCACATACATCTCACTCTGTTACTGTACACACTCTGGTCACAGCTTGACAACATGGCAGTGTAGATAGGACATACTTGAAATATTACTCTCCTAACAGTTTCAGGGGTTGTTACAGTGACAGGTGTGTTCTCATAGATGTTTGACAATCACTTGTATTCCCTGTTTGTCGGCTAAACATCTGGGATCATCCCACAGACTTATCAGGCGGCCAGGGGTACAGACAGCAGATATGGGCCCATATAATGGACATTCTGGCCTCATCTGTACGGTTGTGGGGGTATGATTCTGAATGCAGCCTAATTCCACTCCCAGGATTCAGACCATGGCTGTGTCTGCTACAGCATAAACACTGTCCATCACAGTTGTGTCTGCTATATAGATATTGCTGTATATCTCCTATCTGCTTTCTGTCTTATTAATCCCCTGTGCTTTTGCATTCTGACCTTGTATTATAACACTCTTATACAGATTTCATAGGTTCATAGGTAGGTACTAGGCTATTGGCCCAAGGGCCTATGTAAGCCTAGCCAGCAAGGTCCCATAGCGTATGCCACCCAGGAAAGTTATTTTCCTGTGCCACTGTCTAGCGGAGACACAGAAGTGATCCCCGGGGTGTATTTCCTATTTCCCATTCACTCATAAAGATTTTTCTTGAAGAGTGCTAATGAAGAGCTTTGCTTGACATAGATGGGTACCTTGTTCCAGAGTATAGAAAGTCACTGGGACAGGAATCTATCCCTCCAGCATGTCCTGTTTATTGTGGTGACAAGGTTTAGGTCCCTAGAGCATGTAGCTCAGAGGGATTGGGATTGCTTTAGTTGTAGCATGGGTTTGACATAGCTTTATATGTTAGGCAGAGATCACCTCGGAGTAGGCGATATGCTACGGAGTAAAGCTGGAGTTTTTTTGGGCGGTCAGTGTAGGGCATTTGTTTGAGGCCGGCAATCCTCTTTGTGAGGTATCTGTGGCCTTTCCAGCTGCTGCAGATGTCTTGTGAGGTACATTCCAAAAGGGGCGTTGTACTCTATAATGGGTCTAATGAGTGATGAGTAAAGGGGAACAATGACCTCTTTTTTCCTGGATGAGAACCCTTTTATTATGAGGTGTGCCATGTAGAAGGACTTCCTGACTACTGTGGCGATGTGACTATCAAAGGAGAGACTACTGTCCACCTGGGTCCCAACGTCTCTTATCATGCATTCGGTGTTAAGTAGATTGCTACCTATGTGGCAGTTCATGGGTACAGAGTTTTTACCAAAGGGGATGACACTGCACTTTTTGGCATTGAGCTTGAGGCCATGGTTCTGACACCAGGCATCTGTCTCAGTGAGGCCCTTCTGTAGGATGTCCACATCATTTGGGGACTTGACTATGGCTCCTAGTTTGCAGTCATCTATGAACTTCATTAGCCAGAGGCCTTCTGTGTTAGCTTGTACTTCAGAGATGTAGATACCAAACAGGAGAGGTTCCAGGACGGAAGCCTGTGGTACTCCACTTGTCACTGCTTTGAGGTCAGATTTGGAGTCTGGAACTTTTACAGTGTGGGTTCTGTCAGTGAGCCAGTTGGCAACCCATCTTGTGACGTAGGGATTTATAACTAGTTTAGTGAGTTTAGCTATAATTCCAGAATGGGGAATGGTGTTGAAAGCCTTGGCGAGGTCAAGATAGGCTGTATGAACCACCTTACCCTCATCCACGGCTTTGATGACTGCCTCAAAGAAGTCAATCAGGTTCAGGAGGCATGATCTGCCTTTCACAAATCCGAACTGGGTGGGATCCAGAGTTTGGAGGTTACCAATGTCTTTGTTTATGAGTTCCATCATGATACTTTCCATGGCCTTGCAGACCAGGCTCATCAGGCTAATAGGTCGATAGTTCCCTGGATCAGTGGTGGCTCCCTCTTTGTGGAGTGGGATAACTGTTGCTGTGCACCATTCAGTGGGCACAAGGCCTGATGCGAGGCTGTAATTGAACATGGTGCTTAAGTGGGGAGCCAGTTCGTTCTGAAGTTCGTGTAAAATGCAGCCTGGGATGTTGTCCAGTCCTATGAATGCTATGTTTTTGGCTTTAGAGAATGCAGCTTTTACCTGCATAGTTGTGATTACAGGGACTCTGCATTCTTCCTGTATAGATATCGGCCCTTTAGGGTATGGGGGGGGGGTAAAGTTAGCACTGAACCTATCTGCCAGGATGTTGGCAATATCAGTTGGTTCTGTAATTTTCATGCCTTTGTGCTGTAACTGAGAGCAGATCTGGGTGTTGCCATCTAGATACTTGACATAGCTATAGAATGCTTTGTGGTTGTCCTTGGATTTAGTGGCAATTTTGTTTTTGTAGCTAGCTTTGGAGGATCTTATAAGGGATCTCAGCTTTTTACTGAGGCTGACCAGGGAGCTCCTACACTCATGGGATTTTACTCTCTTTTGCAACAGTTTCTTCCTTCTGTTGTACATTTGTTTATGGCAGGGGACCACCAGATTGGCTTCCTTTTTTTGGAGGATAGCATCTTGGTTCTGTTTGGGATAGCACGATCCATGCACTCGTGTAAGTGCTTATAGAGTGCATTTGTGTAGGATTCAGCAGTTGTAGCTGTATTGTCCATCTACATGGGTGTCATGAAGTTCACCACTTCTGTCTTAAGAAGCATGAAGTTGGCTTTGGAGAATTTTTTTTACTTCGGTTTCCTTAATGGGGGGTGGGGGTGGGATGTGGATATCAAGGGTGATAAGCTTATGGTCGGATTGGACCAATGAAGAGTTGACTTCAGGTGTGGAACACCGCTCACTTATGTTGGTAATGACTAGGTCTAGGATATTGTTGCCCATGGTGGGGGTGTGGATAAGTTGATCTAGGGCACTGGAGTTTATGAATTCCAGAAAGCGTTGAGCTAAGGAGTTGGTACATGAGTAGTTTTCCCAGTTAATGGTGGGGTAGTTGAAGTCTCCCATTATTAGCATGTTTGGTTGAACCCTAATATTTTCCAGTACATCAAGAAAAGAGGAGTGGGACTCCTGGGGCATGGTGGGGGATCTGTAGCAAGCTACAATTTGGATTGCAGTTTTGCCCAGAGTTAGTTGCACTTGGATAACCTTGGATGCATTATGCTGAGCAACTAGCCTGGAGGTGTGGATATCCTTAATGAATATGGACACACCTCCACCTTTGGTGTTTCGGTCCAGGTTACATGGCCGAAAAGTGTGGTATGAATTATAGCCTGGTAGTGCAGGGGTGCTCTCTGGAGCCTTGAACCAGGTCTCAGTCACTGCACAGATATCAATGTACTCCATTTTAAGGAGTGCCTCGAGTGAGTGCATTTTGAGATTTAGACTTCTAGCATTGAGTAGCATTACCCTCAGTTTTTGCTTGCCTGTTCCTGTTATGGTGGTGAATTTGTTATTTGAACTCTGCCTAAAAAAGGCACTATAGGGGCAGCAAGAGCCTTAGCCAGTATTCCTAGACAGTTATACGTTGTAGGACAGTGTGGTCGACAGTGATGTGTAATATCTCATTATTCAGAGCAACTGCATATCATTCTTGTATTTCTGGGCATGGTGTTGGTATCTATCAGACCTGTTGGAGGAATGTTTATTAGCACTACCTGATTGTTCCCACACACAGTACCAGGTTCCACATTACTATTATGTACATACATCTCACTCTGTTACTGTACACACTCTGAACACAGCTTACCAAGTTGGGGTGTAAATGGGACATACGTGGCTTCTTAGTCACATAAGGTATTGGGGAGTTGCCAGGTTTGTTCTCATAGATGTGTGTCAATCAGTTGTATTTCCTGTTTGATGCCTATACGTCTGGGATCATCCCACTGATTTCCCAGGGGGACAGGTTGATAGGCAATAGATATTGGCCACTTTAATAGACATTCTGGACATACCTGTACAGTTGTGGGGTATGATTCTGTATGCAGACTACTACCACTGGCAGGATTCGAACCATGGCTGTGTGTGCTAAAAGAACAACAGTTCACATTTCAGTTTCATGTGCTATTCAGTTTTTGTTGTCTGCATTTTCCCTCTTTATGGTCTATGTGTCTCTCAGTTGTACTAAGTGGCTTCTGGAGATTACACCTGTCATATACAGACATTCCTACACATTTCATTTATGATGCATGGCGTGGGTAATAGTGCTTAATATAACAGTACTATTGCATGATTGCAAATCTACATTACCATATGATACCAGACTATAGACATGCAGTCCAGCAGTTAGACCTGTTTTGTCAGGATAGTATACTTTTATTGACATACAAACAATATGAGACTCTTCCTTTCATATTCTCTAGTGTATGGAGTACTTGCCTTGAACAATACAGGTTTTATACAGACAATTAATTTACTACTACTTTTAGTTGTATTTCCTATGACAATAAATGCATGAGTATTACTGACCTGCCTCGCATTGCAACCTTGCCAGGCAACAGATGTGGGCCTCCTGGTTTGCGGCCTGCTCCATTGCAGCTGTGGGGGACATAAGAGGAATATTTAGCCATACCTATCCATGATATACCTGAGCTGGCAATTATTACACATATACTGGGGTGATACTTACACATGGTTGGAACAACACCTGCAGCTCTAGCCTCTTGGAGCCACTCCTCCAAGAGGTCCCCTTTACACCTCTTCAGGTCGACATAGTGGTGCCTGACCTGCTCACCAGTACGGGGTATGCCAGTGGCACTGATGAGGTCATGAGCAAAATGGTCCCAGGCCTCTGCCTTATATTGAGAGCCCTGGTACTGGCCCTGCAGCAGTCTCTGAGCATGGTCTTTGACAAGGCGTCCTGCCATGACCTTGAACTCCTGGATGCACCAGTGCTGCACCGAAAAGCACACACCTTCTCCCCATACTGCCATAGTGCCTGCAAGTGGAAGCTACAACTAATTATGAGATGCATTCCCACCTCTTGGGTTTAAGTAGGGCCGATTTACCACACTTTTCCATGACTGGCCGGTTTTGCAATGGCTAAGCTATGGGCAAATCTGCTTACCTAAGACTGGCATTGTTTAAAGGGGTATACCACTGGGCACAATGAGTTAGCTGGTCTCCACATTGCTTACACCTCCTCTGCTGGCCTGTGCAATGCTTAGCATTGCTTACATTACACTTTGCATTATATTTCCTTTTTGGCATTGATTTCTTATTCATTACATCTTATATATCTGTCTGGTATCCATGATTAATGTGTATGTACACTCTATGGGGTCCTTGTGGTTTACTGTGGGCTTCAACACTCTATTACAATTACACCTCACTTCTGGGCTTACTGCTGTACTCCAGTTCACATATTTATGTTATGTAGTGGGTTATGGAACATATGATTGTATACTGATTCCTTTCACACATTCAATTTGGTTTTACTATGGTGAGAACTTGTTTGCTGATACCTTATTCTTCTGTACTTCTATGATGGCATGGTGGTTAATTACTGTGACTATAGGGTCCTGGGTTTGAGACCTGCATGGTTGTTTATTTTGTTGATGGGCAGAACAAGGGCCATTAGATACAGAGTGATTAAGGCACTTTTGAGCATTTGTAAGCGGGTGTGCGCAGGTTTGCACAACGGTAAGCACTATTAACCTGCCATTCCATCTGCTAGCTTTAGAATTGATTAATCAGTGTAGGCATTGCTTACCACCCCTCAAACTGGGTTACACTTGCTTACTAGTGCTTAAATATGCTTACTACTGCTTATTGGTGCTTAAACCTGCTTACTAGTGCCTTATTTATTATGACACTGACACCTCACGTGCATTTACTACAGTACTCCAGTTCATAAAATATGTTATTTAGTGGGTTATGCAACATAAATATAACTCATAATGTGCTTTGCCATGGTAAATGGAATCTGCTGCAGTGGGACTCGAACCGGGAATACCTGCTCGTAAGGCGAATGCTCTGCCCACTACACTATTGCTATGCTTCTTCATTAGCATATATCTTCCTTGTTATCCTCTTCAGCCATTTAAGCTACATTAACCGTAGGTAAGCGGTGGGCACACCCATGCACCTACGGTTAGCTTTAATGGGATTTGTAAAAAAAAAAAGAAAACAGTTTGTTCATTTTATTTATGTGTACTTTTGTTGCTGTTGTACACATGGAGACTGTTGGTAGGGATATGCGGAGACCTGTGAGTAGTCTCACTCATTTCTGACCACTTTCTGCTGTTCTTCCTTGTGGGGGACGTGTATATTCTGAGAGCTCTGCTCTCAGACACGCCCCCTGCAATCTTACATGCTCCATGTAAGCCTAGGAGCTCAGGCAGTGCGCCTTATTATTATGCATGGCGCACTGCCATCCTACTTCTAAGCGAGTCCTGCATGGAGGAATAGTAAATCTGGGAGTATGTGTGGTTTACAGTTTTCAAGAAGAGCTATTCTAGGAAAAATAGTATTTAGTACAACTTACAGAATGATTAGGAAGACCTACACTAACTTACAGAAAATCAGCACATAGTTATCAAGCTAGCTAATAAAAGTGGTAATTTACTTGAACTGAATAGTTATTAAAATACTAAAATATGTACATCCAATTGCTCTGAACTCTCTGCAAGGCAAGCACATTTAGAGCCAAGACAGAATTTTTAAACATTTTGGATAAAGATTCATCTTTTAACTTTAACTCAAGATTTTGCCCAAATAGGTTGCCTTTTATTGTTTTCTGAAGTTACACAATACATTTATGATCCCCAAGGACACATTTTATTTATTTAATGCAGCAGTTGCTTAGAAAAGGCTGACTCCATTGTTTATAAATATATAATGAAATCAAATTGGGCTCATGCATTATGAATACAACTAACATACTTTAAAGTTTGTTTGGTAAAGAACTTCTGCTGGGTAAAAAGTGAGGTGACATCTTTGTATACCTGATAAAATGGAATAAATGAAAATGTGTGCAGGGGTACAGCATAAATATTAGGCTGAATGGTAGGCAGAAAGAGGAAGGGACGTAATATGATATTCTAAAAAGAAGGGGAAGAAGAAGAAGAAGTAGAAGAAGAAGAAGATGAAGAAGAAGTAGAAAATGAAGAAGAAGATGAAGAAGAAGTAGAAGAAGAAGAAGATGAAGAAGGAGATACAGAAGAAGGAGTAGAAGAAGAAGAAGAGGAAGAAGAAGAAGAAGAAGAAGCAGAAGAAAAATGTAAACAAACAAACAAAAACATTTGATAATATACTCATACAGTGGTGCAGTGGATAGCATTGTCACCTCATAGCAAGAGGATCCCTGCTTCAATTCTTGGCTGGGTACCTGCTGCGTGGAGTCTACATGTCCTTCCTGTGTTCTCCTGGGTTTCCTCCAGGTGCTCCAGCTTTCTCTCACATTCCAATAATATGCAGTAGGTGGATTGAGCACTGTAAATTGTCCATAAGTGTGAGTGTGCATCCATGCGTGTGTGTCTGGGAATGTGATCCTTGGCTCTAGATGATTGTCATTGTTAAAGTGACACCCTGACCCCATGTGCAAAAATGGGAAAAAGGGGTCATGGATGGATGGATGATGTACTCAAATAGCCATGCTTCACTTGAAACTCAATATATCAAAGTTATCTGCCATGGTTGTGCATGTTACTTCACAAGATTCATGTGCTCTAGTTCTGTCCCTAATGTCATGTATAGTGGGGGTTGTGATGAAAGGAGATACTGCCAGCCCATCTAGCTGGAATTTTGTAAATAATTATATGTCATTTGTGAATATTAACATGATTTATATATAAGTGTAACAAAAGGAGATACTGCCAGCACAGCTATCTGGAAATCTGTAAATAATTATATGTCATTTGTGAATATCAACATGTTTCAGATAAGGTGTTTGTGTTACATATGTATTGGAGCTGCATGCCATATAAGATGGTTTGTATAGATGTGTGTTAAAAATAATATTTTGTAAAATACTGAGCTTAAAAACATATCCACAGTGTGCCCTGCTGGAAGAGAACAGAAATGTACATACATTATTGTAACTCTTTAAATGCCTGTATTTTAACAGTGGAAACTGGAACACAGGAGTTTAACTTCATTCCAGCAAAACTTCAGAAAAATGACTGAAATTAAATTACTTTATGGTTAGGGCATAATAAAATGGTATATTTCAGTTTCAGTGTAGTAACAGACACAATGTCTAAAACTAGGGAGATTTCTGTATTGTCTTGGAAGTGTTTTATTGTTTTATGACTTCCACCATTTGCCAAAGAATGGAGGAAAAACCCTTGTCTATGAAGTTTCACAAATAGATGCTAAATGCTGCCTGCTGCCATTGATGGTTGTTTTGGGACCTGGGAACTAGGAGTCAGTCAGATGACAAGAAATGATGTCATTCTGCAAGCTAGCCCAGCAGTAATATCTGAGATATTAATTTGAGAACTCTCGGAGAGAGAGATTCAGCATTCTGTATTTTGTCTTTGACCTGACAACAACAACTAGAGAAGAGCCATTCACCACATCTGCCTTGCTCTGAATAAGTTTCTAGGTTATAACAATTCTCTTAGACATAGTCAGGAATATAGCAATGCTTAATTTAGATGTTTTACTTTATTTATTTGAGACTGTGTTTTAAATATTTCCTGTGATTTTGAACTCTGCTGTAATTGTAAATGTATAGTGAGTATTTTCTTGCTTTTTTAATATTTATTATTAACTATATTTAAACCTTTCATTGTGGATGATCTGTCTAGAGATATTTAAGTTCTGAGAGTACTTGCATATTTATTTGGTGACACTGTGGGCCACTCCTAATAGCCTTGCTCTTGGTCCAGCTACCATTTGTATTGATAGTAACATTACACAGTAAGATTGGACACCCTTTGTTAAGGGCCTTAAAGTAGTTGATAAGGAGTGAGTGTTGGCAGTGGAAACTACCTTATAGTCTGGGAAGTAGGAGCCATAGCTAGTAAACCTGTGTCAGCCTTTCCCAGGTGTGTGTGTGTGTGTGTGTGTGTGTGTGTGTGTGTGTGTGTGTGTGTGTGTGTGTGTGTGTGTGTGTGTGTGTGTGTGTGTGTGTGTGGGTGTGTGTGTGTGTGTGTGTGTGTGTGTGTGTGTGTGTGTGTGTGTGTGTGTGTGTGTGTGTGTGTGTGTGTGTGTGTGTGTGTGTGTGTGTGTGTGTGTGAAAATCAAACCTAAAAGGCACTCATCTACTTGGGCAGGGACACAGAGCACTGGTTGGACAGAGAGGGTGCTGGAGGTCTTAACTTGGTCACTCGGCTGAGATCTCAATGCTATAGCTGTGCCAGTAGGGAGTCTTATTGGGAATCTAGAGAAAGAGGGAGAAACCAGCCCCGGACTGACTGTGGTCTCTGTGTGCTTTTAAGGAAAACTGCACTTGATGAAGACAGCTGCATCCAAAAATACTATGCGTACTTGTCATCCTCCCAATGTACATCCTCCACTGTAGCCAGTGGTGAGAATTGAAATTTCTTGATTACTACTCCAGTGCTGGGTTGTTACAGTGGTAACTTGCGTTTCATGTCAAAGGTGCATGATTTTGGAGCTGTGTCTTTCAACAAGATAACATTAAAGGACAATATTTCAACAGTTATCAGATCATCATATTTTTATCTCAGGAACATGACCCTTATCAAGCACCTTATTTCACCAACTGACCTTCATGTTACGATGCATGTCTTCTTACATTCTTACAGTGCATGCCTCCGTACATTCTTATGGTGCATGTCTTTGTATATTCTTACGGTGCATGTCTTCGTACATTCTTAAAGTGCATGTCTTCGTACATTCTTACGGTGCATGTCTTCATACATTTTTACAGTGCATGTCTTCTTACATTCTTATGGTGCATGTCTTCTTACATTCTTATGGTACATGTCTTCTTACATTCTTATGGTGCATGCCTTCATATATTCTTACGTTGCATGTCTTTGAACATTCTTATGGTGCATGTCTTTGAACATTCTTACGGTGCATGTCTTTGTACATTCTTACAGTGCATGTCTTCTTACATTCTTACTGTGCACATCTTCTTCCATTCTTATGGTGCACATCTTCGTACATTCTCATGGTGCACGACTTCGTACATTGTTACAGTGCATGTCTTCATACATTCTTACAGTGCATGTCTTTGTACATTCTTACAGTGCATGTCTTCGTACATTCTTACAGTGCATGTTTTCTTACATTCTTACGGTGCATGTCTTCTTACATTTTTATGGAGCATGCCTTTGTACATTCTTATAGCGCATGTCTTTGAACATTCTTATGGTGCATGTCTTCGTACATTCTTACAGTGCATATCTTCATACATTCTTACTGTGCATGTCTTCGTACATTTTTACAGTGCATGTCTTCTTACATTCTTACGGGGCATATCTTCTTACATTCTTATGGTGCATGGCTTCTTACATTCTTACAGTGCATGTTTTCATACATTCTTACAGTGCATGTCTTCTTACATTCTTACAGTGCATGTCTTCTTACATTCTTATGATGCAGGTCTTCGTACATTCTTATGGTGCACGACTCCGTACATTCTTACAGTGCATGTCTTCATACATTCGTACAGTGCATGTCTTCAAACATTCTTACAGTGCATGTCTTCGTACATTCTTACGGTGCATGTCTTCGTGCATTCTTATGGTGCATGTCTTCATACATTTTTACAGTGCTTGTCTTCTTACATTCTTATGGTGCATGTCTTCTTACATTCTTACAGTGCATGTTTTCATACATTCTTACAGTGCATGTCTTCTTACATTTTTACAGTGCATGTCTTCTTATATTCTTAAGATGCACGTCTTCGTACATTCTTATGGTGCACGACTCCGTACATTCTTACAGTGCATGTCTTCATACATTCATACAGTGCATGTCTTCTTACATTCTTGCAGTGCATGTCTTTGTACATTCTTACGGTGCATGTCTTCGTACATTCTTATGGTGCATGTCTTCTTACATTCTTATGGTGCATGTCTTTGAATATTCTTACGTTGCATGCCTTCGTACATTCTTATGGTGCATGTCTTACATTCTTATGGTGCATGTCTTCGTACATTCTTACAGTGCATGTCTTCTTACATTCTTATGGTGCATGTCTTCATACATTCTTACAGTGCATGTCTTTTTACATTTTTATGGTGCATGCCTTCGTACATTCTTGCAGTGCATGGCTTCTTACATTCTTATGGTGCATGTCTTCATACATTCTTACAGTGCATGTCTTTGTACATTCTTACAGTGCATGTCTTCATACATTCTTACAGTGCATGTCTTCATACATTCTTACAGTGCATGTCTTCTTACATTTTTATGGTGCATGTCTTCTTACATTCTTACAGTGCATGTCTTCGTACATTCTTACGGTGCATGTCTTCTTACATTCTTATGGTACATGTCTTCTTACATTCTTATTGTGCATGTCTTTGTACATTCTTACAGTGCATTTCTTCTTACATTCTTATGGTGCATGTCTTTGTACATTCTTATGGGGCATGTCTTCTTACATTTTTATGGTGCATGTCTTCGTACATTTTTACGGTGCATGTCTTCTTACATTCTTATGGTACATGTCTTCTTACATTCTTATGGTGCATGTCTTTGTACATTGTTATGGGGCATGTCTTCGTACATTCTTACAGTGCATTTCTTCTTACATTCTTACGGTGCATGTCTTTGTACATTCTTATGGGGCATGCCTTCGTACATTCTTACGGTGCATGTCTTCTTACATTCTTACGGTGCATGTCTTCATACATTCTTACAGTGCACGTCTTCTTACATTCTTATGGTGCATGTCTTTGTACATTCTTACAGTGCATTTCTTCTTACATTCTTACGGTGCATGTCTTTGTACATTCTTACAGTGCATGCCTTTGTACATTCTTACGGTGCATGTCTTCTTACATTCTTATGGTGCATGTCTTTGTACATTCTTACAGTGCATTTCTTCTTACATTCTTATGGTGCATGTCTTTGTGCATTCTTACAGTGCATTTCTTCTTATATTCTTATGGTGCATGTCTTCTTACATTCTTACGGTGCATGTCTTCTTACATTCTTATGGTACATGTCTTCTTACATTCTTACGGTGCATGTCTTCTTACATTCTTATGGTGCATGTCTTCTTACATTTTTACGGTGCATGTCATTGAACATTCTTATGTTGCATGTTTTCTTATATTCTTATGGTGCATGTCTTCTTACATTTTTTACGGTGCATGTCATTGAACATTCTTATGTTGCATGTCTTCTTACATTCTTACAGTGCATGTCTTCTTATATTATTATGGTGCATGTCTTCTTACATTCTTACGGTGCATGCCTTCATAGTTTAATGTCCTTATACATCATCTTTCAGGCTCAAAAACCTGACTTCTTGGTTTCATGGCCTGGCTACTTACATTTGCACTGCATAACCATTATACGGTGCCAGTTCTGCACTACATTCATTGGCTGCCAATGCATCACAGAATATGTTTAGTATTCTGATCTTGTTTTACCTGGCCAGCATCAGTTGGGGACACCTTATCTGCAAGACTTCATTTGGTATTGGCATTCTTCTCTTATTCTCCTTCATCTAGCAGCTGCTACCCCTTCCAATGGTGCGTCATAGATTCTCAGTCTTGACAGCACATTGAAAACATGCAAAGCTGGTGGTCGAGACAATCACACACTAGAGGGAGATTCAGCATTCCTTAAGGTTATGTGTACCTGATTTATCATACTGACTCAGTAAAGTATTCCTTGCACTTTATCATGTGCTTTATTGTCTCCATGTTCTTTATTTATGCATAGTCTTACTTGTTGTTTTATTGTGTTTACATGCATTTATTATGAGCTGTTACTTTATTGCTGTTTTCACTAGTACTTAGGTTTGAGTACATTAATAAATGTGAACTTGAGCTTAGAAAGGTACTGTATTTTCTGTATTCTGATCAATACAGCTGAAGATTGAACTCCTCTCATAGCTATTTTAATAACAATCCCAACAGAAGAAGGCTGCTTCAACTTAATTTCTGCAAAGTAATTGTAATAGGATCAAGATAGTGTTCCTCTTGCAGGCCTGATAAGGCTAGTGGGCAGTCTGTAAACTCATGCTATGAAAGAAAACAGGCCATAGTATCAAACTAGGATGGTGTGCAAGTCATTAAGAAAGTGCAGGTATGAAGGGGTTTTGCCCACTGGAACTAGTGTGTTATGGTATGGTTTGGGTCTAATGCAATGCACTGAATAAGGAAATTGAAATCGGAATATTGTAAAACTGAACAAATGAACTTTGCATATTTTTTGATTTATTTTATTTGTTCAGAAGGTAAAGCCATTAAGAAAATTTGCCTTTTTCAGGGACTACTCAGGATCCTTGTCTCATTAAGTGACTTACAGTCATGCAGAAGCTAAATGGAAAATCTGGAGATCAAACCCAAGTCTTCAAAATAAAGCTTGTTAGCAGTTCATATTCTTAAACCTCTGCATTGAATCATCAGATTACTATATAACCATTGATTGGCAGGTAATGAAGAAACAATAACAGCAAATCTGGGGTGATAAGGAGGGCCATAACTGTACAGGGCAACTAACAGCAGAATATGCTGAATATGAAAACATTATCTTAATTTTTAAGGAAGGTGGAGAGGTAACATTTGATTCTACAAATTGTATAGGAGGGAAGGTAAACAGGAAAACATAAGGAGGAAAGATGACAGGAGTTTTATGAGCTGTGTGGGGGTTTGGATGCATAATGAAAATGTGTGGGGGGCTGATTATCCATTTTAGTTGAAATAACAAGTGGGGTGAATGTAACATAATTTGACATTTATTTTGTACTGTGGTGGTGGTGCTGCGGTAGCGTTGTCGCCTCATAGTAAGAAGTTGTCCTGTTTGATTCTCAGCTAGAGCGTCTTCTGTGTGGAGACATGTGTGAATGGGCGTACCTTCGTTGAAGGTTGTGCATCAGAGCTGGCAACTTGGCACGTAAAAATCTACTGACAATCATTAGTGGACCGGAGTTCCACTGTGGCGACCCCTAACCGGGAAAAGCCGAAAGACACAACAACAATCATTTGGGCAAGCAAAACCAATCAAATAACATAACACCACCTACACGAAGATAAAATAATGAAAACAAATGGCCAAAATGAAATTAAAAGGTAACATATTGCAGAAAATAAATATCACTACTGAGAGTCAGTAATGGCAACCCTCCATAAAAGACAAAACTGAGCTATACCCTTTAATCTTAAGAATCTCACAGCTCTGATGAAGTGATTTGCATGGGCAGCAATGTACTGCTGCTTTTGGTTACATACACAAAACAGCAGTTAGTGCAGGGCTTTATTATTTGTATACATAAAACATCACAAGGGGATGACAGTTGATAACTTGGATAACTGTGTTACAGGGAAGTAATCTAATGATAAATCATACTGCTTAAAAAATGTAATACTCTATAAGAGTTTTCTCTTGCTCTGAAAGTGAACTTTATATGTATTTTTTCTAAATGTTGTATGTTCTCTGTATTATATCTTAGCTTAACCTACTAAATAGACTCTGTACACGTTTTTCATATGTACAACCTAAACTCTAAACAATGTACTTCAACTCATGTCACTCTTGCATATATTTGTATGTTATGTGTCTGCCTGCTTGGAGCTTTTCTCATCAGGCCTCTACTGAATATGGACATATATCCAGTTAGACTAGCCTGGTCAACAAATGTAAAATAAATAAAATAAATAAATACTGCTGGTTACAAATATAAACCATTAATACTTTGCAAAAGCAGGGACCGAAGTGAGTCACTAAAATGAACAAACGAGTTACAGTGTACATTTTTTGTAACATTTAATATTTTAGAGTGTAGCCTTTACTCAGCCTTGAGTTATTTACATTACGGATAGGTGCCTTAAATATGTAATACAGCGCTGCTATTCAGAACCTGACAAAACTAAAATATTACTACTTACTGAAACTGAATAATCCTGATTCAGTGTTGGGATTCATCCTCACTCATGATTCTGCATGTGATTCTAATTCCACTTGTCAAGGCTTAATGAAATAAAATTGCTTATTTTTTTCTAATTATCTCTGTAACAGAACATTCAGTTTCACACGATGTGAGGTTATCAGTACCATAATGAAATAAAACTGCATTTATGATTATAATTATCTCTGCAGATAGAACACAATGTTTCACATAATGTGAAGGACCATCAGTGCAGTAAAATTTGCCTTTTCAACCAGTGGCTCTGTTTGGTGTTTCAAAAATAATATTGATCTGTTTTTCATCAAATAATCATCATCATCTTCTTTCGGCTGTTCCCGTTAGGGGTCGCCACAGCGGATCACCTGTTTCCATTTCTTCCTGTCCTCTGCATCTTGCTCTGTCACAACAATCACCTGCATGTCCTCTCTTTCCACATCCATAAACTTTATCTTAGGCCTTCCTCTTTTCCTGTTACCTGGTAGCTTCATCTTTAGCATCTTTTTCCCAATATACTCAACATCCCTCCTTAGCACATGTCCAAACCAATGTAATCTTGCCTCTCTGGCTTTGTCTCCAAACCTTCCAGCCTGGGCTGACCCTCTAATATACTTATTCCTAATCCTATCCAACCTTGTCACACCCAGTGCAAATCTTAACATCTTTAACTCTGCCACATCCAGCTCAAACTCCTGCATTTTTGTCAGTGCCACTGTCTCCAACCCATATAACATAGCTGGTCTCACTACCCTCTTGTAGACCTTCCCTTTTACTCTTACTGGTACCGATCACAAATCACTCCTGACACTCTTCTCCACCCATTCCACCCTGCCTGTACTCTCTTCTTCACCTCTCTTCCACACTCACCGTTACTCTGAACTATTGTCCCCAAGTATTTAAACTCATCCACCTTCACCACCTCTACTCCTTGCATCCTCACCATTCCTCTATCCTCCCTCTCATTCACACACATATATTCTGTCTTAGTCCTTTTCATGAAATAATATGCTATAAAATAAAAAAAATGTTTGGTAGCAATAACATTTTCATCTACCTGAGTGGTCAGTTTTATGAATTGCACTACGACAGCCACATTTTGCATGAATACCACCTTGGGTCTTCCCTGAAAAGAGGTGATTGGTCCAGTTGAAATAACCTCGTCAAAATGTCTAAATAAAATAAATAAATAAATTAAACTAAATTTAAACGCCGAAGTAGCTGAGAACACATTTCTGTGAAGAATAACACTGGAATAATTCCTGTTTTAATGTTTATGGCAATAACTCCCACAAAAGTATCATCAATTGACCACCTAGCAGTTACTACCAGTCCTCTGAACTCTATACCCATTCCTGCTTGAGTTTTTTTTTTTCTTTTGTTACTGAGATCATGAGTATAATCTGCAGCTACTGAAAACCTGCTAAACTCTTCCAGGTATATACAAACACAATCTTAAAATATGTACTATGCAAAGTAATTACCGCAGTTAGACATTTAAGTATACACACCTGTATTTATGAACCTGCCATGATCAGTCTATTTTAGTCTGGCATCACTCATTGTGTGTTTACTGTAAATAGAATGCTTTCAGTAGAATTACATATTCATTAAAGGTATGGCTGGTTTAACTAAACAAATTACAGAATATGTATTTAGATGTGAACTTCAGGAAGAACTCACAATGGTTTGTTGTCAAGTATGCAACCAATTGCACCCCTCAGTCAAAGAAAGACAGTTCAAATTTAACATTTTTGATAGCTCATGGTCCTTGTAAAAAAACCCCACAAAGATATAAACAAAGTATGTCATAACAGAAGAGTGTGGGTCATTGTGGAATTTTTTTCCTTTCTGATCAGATTACCTGTTGCTTTGGACTTTACCCTTAAGATCAAACTTTGCTTGTGCCTGTCAGGATTAAATCTCACTATTACTCATACCACACCATCAATTATTGTTTCATTAACTAAGAATTTGATTGCACAATATTAGGTATTTAAAAAAACTCAATAAAGACAATCAATATTTTATCTAGTCTTTGAAATTTATTTGGAGTATTTGGAAAATTACACAACTTAAGCAAAAGATTGACTGAGTTAAAAGGAATAAAGGCATAATGCCAAAAAAAAAAATAATATTCTGCATTGCCTTATTACCAGAATCCTGGAGTGAATACATGTTTATTAAAACTAATAATAACTGTGTCAGTTTTGAAAAAAAAAATCCCACTGGTGACTTAATTTGTTTACATTTGGTAGTTTTTTTTTGGTCCCCTTGAATCTAATTTTTATTGGGCCAAGCCACAGTGCCGCATCAACACTGGCTCTACCAAGCATGCTCCTACCTACCCAGACTTATTCTAGTGTTGTTGGGGTCCACTATGGATCTTAAGGGTGCTCTGGGGGCTTAGCCATCTGAACTGTCATCCATTTTTTATATGCCCTACCCACGTTCACTTTCCTTGCATACTTGTTGATAATATATGAGGGCAACTCCCCTTATTGGACTATGTCTCTCATTAGGGAGCATCACCACTGAGTACCTGCACACCAGGACAGGCACACCCATTCCTCCACTGCACTATTTACAGACAGCATTTTGAGTCAATTTGTTAATAGTAATTTAGGCACTGATTCAGGATTGTTAGTTACAACAGGAGAAAACATTTGCATTTTTAAAGCATGATGATTTAATTTAGTCATAGGATCATAGGAAGTTACTAGGATAATGGCTCTAGAGCCTTACAAGCCTATCCAAATTCTACCCTTGTTTCCACAATCTGCACCTATTGCCCCTCTTCAAGTGGGACATAGGTGGAACCCCCAGGGTGAATTTATGGTTATCCATCCAATTGTCCTGATTACGTTTGAAGAGGGCCAGTGAGGTGCTCTGTTTGACATGAAGTAGGAGTCTGTTCCAAATGTGTGGTAACCTCTTGAAGACAAATCTGTCCCCTCCAGCAGGTTTTATTAATTTCACATACCACATTAAGGTCTTTAGAGTGAGTAACCTGTGTACCATTTGACTTATGGATATGCAACATTTCCAATAAAGCAGGGTCAGAGATTGCCTTGCATGCAAGGCAGGGATCGCCTCTGAGTAGTCTGTATGAAACAAAAAAAAAAGTGACAGTGATTTCAGATGATCCACATAGGACAGGTGCTGAAGACCTTAAATTTTCCTTGTGAGGAACCTTTCTGGTCTCTCCAATTGCTGTAGGTGCTTGGAAAGGTATGTACCAAAAGGAACATTGTACTCAATGATTGGCCTGATGAGGGAACAGTACAGGGAAGTTATAACTTTTTTTTTCTGGAGGCAATGGCCTTACTTATGAAATGAGCAATATAGAATGCCCTTCTTACCACTGTGGAGGCATGGTGGTCAAAGGTAAGGTTGCTGTCAAACCTGTGTGCCCAGGTCTCTCACCACTGAGTGTGTACGTAAGGTGTTGCTATTGATGTGGCAGTCAGCAGGAACATCACTCTTACCAAAAGGGATGATAATACATTTTTTGCATAGTGTTTAAGGCCATGACTTAGTCACTAATCATTTGTTTGTGCAAGAGCCTCTTGTAGGATGTTGGCATCATTTGGAGATTCTATGACCTCTCCCAGTTTGCAGTCATCAGCAAACATTGTTAGCCACAGACCTTTAGTTGTTGCTTGTATTTCACAGAAATAGATTCCAAACAGGGCTGATCCCTGTGGAACATCACTGGTTACAGGTCTGCTGTTGGAGGTAGATTCCCCTATTTTGACTGCATGGGTTCTATCAGTGAGCCAGTTAGTCCCATCTAATGATATAAGGGTTGATACTTAGCTGGGTGAGTTTGTCAATGATTCCTGAGTGGGGGATAGTGTCCAGTGCCATGACTAAGTCTAGTTAGGCCCTATGTACAGATTTCCCCTTGTCTAGAGCCAGGAGACTGCCTTGAAGAAGTCCACCAGGTTTAACAGGCAGCATCTCCCTTTGCCAAATCCAAACTGAGTAGGGTCAAGTATTTGCAGATTACCTATATCTTTCTGATAAAGTCCATGATGATTTGCTCCAAGGTCTTGCAGATAAGGCTAATCAGACTAATAGGGCTATAGTTCCCAGGGTCAGTGTAAACACCATCTTTGTGCAAAGGAATAATGGTGGCCATTTCCCATTCGGCTAGGATGACTCCATTGCCTAGACTATGATTGAAAAGAATACCCAATGGTGTTGCTAATTCTTGTTGGAGCCCATGTAGGACACAGCCTGAGATGTTATCAGGTCCCATAGATGCTGTGTTTTTGGCCTTAGAGAAGGCATTTACAACCTGCTGTTTAGAGATACAAGGTAGGAGACACGTGGCAGTGACAGGGGGGTGAAGTTTTCATAGAACCTCTCATCCAACAGGTTATCAATGTCCACAGGCTCAATATATGTGGTATCATTAACTACCCAGTTCAGCACAAATCTGGGCCTTTCCTTTTAGGTTACGGATGTTACTAAAGAAGGCCTTATGGTTGTCCTTAGTTGAGGAAGCTAATTTGGATTCATAGTTTGCTTTGGAGGACTTTACAAAAGGTCTTATTTGGATGTTTAAGCTGAAGAGGGGGTGTTTCCAGTTTAGGACTCACTCCCTCCTGCTACAGCAATTTCTTTCTCTTATTGTAAAGACTGTTAATGGCAGTTGTCCACCAGGCAGGTTTGCTTTTCCTTGAGGAGCTTGTTTTGGTTGTATCAGGTATGGCCATGTCAATGCAGTTATACAGATGTTTGTATGAAGCACTGGCGTAGAACTCAGCATAGTTGCCACTTCCCTTTGAGGGGGGAGGTGCAGTGAAGCTATTTATACCATCCCATAAGAGGTTATAATCTGCTTTGGAGAAGTTTTTTTTAGTTTAGTTGCTGCTGGGGGGGGGGGGGGTCAGGTGTGATAGTTTCTTAGAATGAGACTGATTTGTGGTCAGAAGGGTGGCCATGGTGGTGCAGTGATTAGCATTGTTACCTCACAGCAAAAGGCTCTCCTGTTCAATTCTTGGCTGGGGTGCTTTCTGTGTGGAGTCTGGATGTCGTCCCTGCGGTCACGTGGATTTCCTCCAGGTACTCTGGTTTCCTCCCACAATCCAAACACATGCACTAAGTGGATTGGACACTCTAAATTGGTCTTAGGTGAGAGAATGCACGTGAGTGAGTGGCAAGAATGAACTACCACGGCAGGTCTAGCCACCCAGCAGTGTAAACCTTGGCTCGAGCTGACTGTCACTGCAGAAGTGACACACCCACCCCATGTGCAAAATAAGGAAAGGGGTTGAAGATGCATGGATCTCAGCAGGGAAGACCTGTCATTAAGGAAGTCATTAAGGAATACTGATAAATTCACTACTGATAGGAAGATGCTCTGATTAACTGCCAGGAGTTCCTATTTGATAAACTTCCAGGAATGTTTAGAATATAGTTTATAATCCTTGTTATCAATTCCATCAACTATTTTCTCTATTGTAATGTATATAAGCTCAATGAATATAATACATAAATAAATATCAATGTTGTAGGTTGGTACATTAAATGCAAACTATCATAGGAAAGTTCAAATTTAATATTAACGAAAATGTATTTATAACTTTAAGAAGGTCATATTAAGGTCATATTAAATGCTTGCCATGCAGGCTAAAAGTTTGTGCCAAAGCTACAAAACAAGAGTGTGAAAATGCTTCATTAATAAACCATAAACACAGTCCTAAATGGTTTTACTATTATATTGATTAATTTCAAGATACTTTTGAAAGTACTTGCTCTGTTCATATGGGTATTGGGTCTGCGAAATTTGCTCAAGACACACTTCCTCCCTGCCACTCGTTTGTTTCAGCAAGTGCTCTAAATCCCACTAAGTCATGTCCATTAACTAGATATCTACCCCAAAGCCCGATCTCCCCAAATTATCTAGCCCTAACAAAACCCTGATCTTATCCCTAAAACCTGTCACCCAGTCTCTAAGCCTAATGTCCTCGATTGCTCCCTAAACCTAAAATGCAGTCCACCCCCCAAAATCTAAGCTCCACAATCCCTGTATAACCCTAAGACTCACTTCTCCCTCTCTAACTTCAAAATCCCCATCGCCCTTCCTCTTCCATAAGCCCAAATTCCATGATCTCTCCCTAAACCCAAGACTCCCTTTCCCACAATAACCCTAAAGTCCCAATCATTCTCTAAACCAAAGATTCTCCCCAATCCTAAAGTTCCTAATTTTCCAAATTGCACTCTCCTACCCCCTACCAAAAAACTGAAATCACCACCCTGACTCTCCTTGTCCTTCCTAGTCCATGAACATGTCCTATCATAGGATATGAGCAGCTAATTGTGGCTGCTGATTGGCTGAACTCATATTTGACTTTGAGCATGGGCAGCTGCTCACATGGGCTACAAGATTCTCGAGTCCCTGGCATTGAGGAACTTGTCTTCTAGTGCTTGGGACTTGAGCGCTTGTAGTGCAACCATGGATACCACTACCATTGTTGATTTTCTCATTATCACTAATTCCTGCAGTAAAAATATATATCCCGTTTTACTACCTACTTACTGTTTGGTTAGGTTCATTTCACTACCAAATAACACTCTGATCTCTAAAAGACACATTATTTCAAATAGACAAGCAGTGTAATGACTGAAAGCAAGACTCCTCTTCAGATTGTCAAGGTGAAATTCCTTGAGAATCAGTTGAATGAAGAAAAAGAGACCGTGGAACAATGTCGATCACTGTTTCCACAGGAAATTAAGAAAAAGAGACCGTGGAACAATGTCGATCACTGTTTTCCACAGGAAATCATGGCCGGTGCAATTTCTAAATGCACACCAGCAGTGCTTCCACTCTTTTAGGAGATATCTACCTTCTTTGATTTGATATGAGCATGGATTTGGTATATATAAAATGCTTAAAGTTAACTTTTTTACCCTGCTGTGTTTTGGGAATTACTTTTTAGTGTTTCTGATGCTCTGGGTTGTACATTTCAGTAATCCATAGTAGAACCCTGAAAGCAGCATCCAGTCTCAGTCTGGGTGAAAGTACATGGCATCAGATACTTCAGTCTTTTACTGTAATTTTACATGGTACATAGATTTGCTCTTGCAACAGAAAGGCACAGCTATCGCCACAGTTCAGAAAGGTGTGAAAATATATCTTATGACCAATTATAGGGTGTATATGTTCCCAGTATATTTTATATATATATATATATCTATATATATATATATATATATATATATATATATATATATTTATATAAATAGATATATGTTATTAGATGTTTTCAGGACTGGATTCTGATTTAGTTAACTATTAGTTATGAAATATTTCTTTCACTGTGGGGGAATCCTGTCTGAGTAGCCAAATACAGATGCACTGAATGCATAATGGAGATCTTATCTCAGCATATTCAGTTTCAATTAAATAACATTTCTACAACTAATGTTTTATCAGTCTGAATATACTGAGAAAGCTTTCCTTAAAAAAAGAACATTCTAAACAGGAATCTTTGTAGGAAGGCAAGCCGCTTGTGCATCCCTTGCTGGGATTTTACCCTATCATCTTATTTATATATCCGAAATACATAGTCACAGAATGTTCGGGATAAGTGAAAAATGTGAGTGGTAACACACAGCAACCTCACACAAATAGTTTTCCAGCTTTGCCTAAAAACATTAACAAGTTTCATGCTAATTCAACAAATAATTACTGATAAATAGACAATCACTAAAATATACCTCGTCAGAATATATGTTCCCAAACTATGGAAATAACTACCTCTACCACTGAGGCTTAATAAAAGCCATGTCACCTTTGAAGGATCAACCACATGGCCATCACAAGGATGGCTGGCCCAGCTCTTGCTCCTTAGCTGGCTAAATCGACAACAAACTACCTCCTCTCTTACCACCACTTTCTCTCATCTCTCAGCCCACATTATATTTGGGCCTTAGTAATAGGTTCATATGTAAGTACTAGGCTAGCTGCCCTTGCAGGCCATTTTAATCCTAGCCAATTTTCCTTTTGTGCTTGAAATAACCTATCCCATTTGGTTATAGACTGGCCTTACCCATTCTATGGTCAATAATTATATAGTAACCCCAATGAGAATAACTAGGATCATTCCATAGATAATTTCAGGGGACCCATCCATGAGATAAAGCATTTAGGAGCTGCATTTGTGCATTAGTAGTATAAGGGGCAGTCCTGAAGTAACTTTTCTGTTTTCCATCCATAGGTCTAAGTTGTGCTGGAGTATGGACAAGGATAAACTTTATTTTATGCGGATGTGGGAGTCTGTTCCACAACAGCTGTGTTTTCTTTGAGATATACCCGTTCCTCTAAACTGTTCTGTTGATGTTGCAGCAGAGGTTCAGATTCCTCGACAGAGTATTTCTGATGCCGCTTGACTTGCTGATGTGCAGTAAAACCATCAGTAATGAGCTTCAGGATGCCTTGTATGCCAAACACTGGTCACTTCTTAGCAGTCTGTAGGATACTGAGTACAGTGACAAGGCTTTGAGTTGGTCCACACAGGACATGTTGTTTAGGCCTTGTATCCTGTTAGTAAGGTATCTTTATAAAAAGTATAAATGCGAATGTCCCTGGCAGACTCAGGAAAAACCACAGGGGAGATTCAAACGCCAGTATAATAAAAAATATATCAGTGTCCCCTGTCGTAATTTCTCTCCAAGCGGTTACAAAAACTTCAGATAAAAGAGCTCAATAGTTCTGTTCTTTCGTTCAGTATTGGCGTTTTGGTGCCAATAAGGACATTTACATTTTGAACTATTGAGCTCTTTTATCTGAAGTTTTTGTAACCGCTTGGAGAGAAATTACGACAGGGGACACTGATATATTTTTTAAGGTATCTTTATGGCTGTTCCAGCTGTCGCATGTATTAAACAGATACATGCCAAAGGGAGGAATTATACTCCATGATTGTCCTAATGAATGCGGAGTAAAAGGGGACAATGATATCTCTAGAGCTAGACAAAAATCTCTGTTTTTATGTTGTCCAGTATAGAAGACCTTTCTTACAACAGTAGACACATGTTGGTCAAAAGTTAGGTCTCTGACCACGTAAGTTCCCAAATCCCAAACAACTGAAAACAATGAAGACCCAATTACAAATAAAATGTATTAAATCTAAGTCTTTTGTACATACTGCTATACTGACCATACTTCTCAGCTGTCCAGATATTTCCAGAATGTCACGATTTTTGCCTCATAGTTTTGGTCTGCTCTTTGTAAGATTTGTGGATTTCTGGTAAATCACTAAGGACTGAAGTCATGAAATAATAACACACATTTGAGTTTCAGACTTCCTATATTGCAGAAAATGCAGGCTAACACAAAATCTGTTATTCTATTAACTTTTTAGATTTATAATAACAATATTTAAAATCTGCCCTTATTTTTGGGCCTTTGTCCCAATTTCTTATGCTAAGATGCTGAGAGGTATGCTATATTCTCTAGTCTTAGGTTCATAGGTTCATAGGTAGGTACTAGGCTATTGGCCCTAGGGCCTATATAAGCCTAGCCAAAAGGTACCCTGGTTTTCGCCACCCAAGAAAATTATTTTCCTGTGCCACTGTCGTGCAGAGCCACAGAAGTGATACCCGAGGTGAATTTCTTATCTCCCATCCAATCATCAATATTTTTCTTGAAGAGTGCTAATGAGGAGCGTTGTTTGATATAGATAGGTAGTTTGTTCCACAGTATGGGAAGTCTCTGGGACAGGAATCTATCCCTTCAGCATGTTGTGTTTATTGTGGTGACAAGGTTTAGGTCCCTAGAGCATGTAGCTCAGAGGGATTGGGATTTCTTTAAGTGGAGCATGTCCAAAAGCTCTGGGTTTGACATAGCTTTGTGTGTTAGGCAGAGATCACCTCTGAGTAGGTGATATGCAATGGAGTAAAGCTGCAGTTTGCTGAGACGGTCTGCGTAGGGCACCTGTTTGAGGCTCGTAATCCTCTTTGTGAGGTATTTTTGCGGCCTTTCCAGTTGTTGTAGATGTCTTGTGAGGTACATACCAAAAGGGGCATTGTACTCTATAATGGGTCTAATGAGTGACAAGTAGAGGGGAACAATGACCTCTTTTTTTCTGGATGAAAAACCTTTTGTGATGAGATGTGCCATATAGAAGGATTTCCTGACTACTGTGGTGATGTGATTATCAAAGGAGAGACTACTGTCCACCTGTGTCCCAAGGTCTCTTATCACACGTTTGGTGTTAAGTAAACTACTGCCTATGTGGTAGTTCATGGGTACAGAGTTTTTACCAAAAGGGATGACAATGCACTTTTTGGCATTGAGCTTGAGGCCATGGTTTTGACACCAGGCATCTGTCTCAGTGAGGCCCTTTTGTAGGATGTCCACATCTTTTGGAGTTTTGATTATGGCTCCTAGTGTGCAGTCATCTGCGAACTTCATTAGCCAAAGACCTTCTGTGTTAGCCTGTACTTCAGAGAAGTAGATACCAAACAGGAGAGGACCCAGGACTGAACCCTGTGGTACTCCACTTGTCACTGGTCTGAAGTTGGATTTGGAGTCTGCTACTTTCACAATGTGGGTTCTGACAGTGAGCCAGTTGGCAACCCATCTTGTGACATAAGGATTTATACCTAGTTTAGTGAGTTTATCTATAATTCCAGACTGGGGGATGGTGTCAAAAGCCTTGGTGAGATCTAGATAGGCTGTGTGAACCACCTTACCCTCATCTACAGCTTTGATGACCACTTCAAAGAAGTCTATCAGGTTTAGGAGACATGATCTGCCTTTTACAAACCTGAACTGAGTTTGGAGATTACCAATGTCATTGTTTATAAGTTCCATGATGATATGTTCCATAGCCTTGCAGACCAGGCTTATCAGGCTAATGGGCGGCAATTTCTGGGGTCCGTGGTGGCTCCCCCTTTTTGGAGTGGGATAACCGTTGCTGTGCACCATTCAGTGGGCACATAGCCTGGGGTGAAGCTATGATTGAACATGGTACTTAGGTGGGGTTCCAGTTCATTCTGTAGTTAATGTAGAACGCAGCCTGGTATGTTGTCAGGTCCCATGGATGCAGTGTTCTTGGCTTTGGAGAGTGTGTTTTTTACCTGTGCAACCTTGATTACAGGAACTTTGCATTCTTCTGGTATAGAGATGGTCCCTTTAGGGGATGAGAGGGGGGTAAAGTTAGCACTGAACCTATCTGCCAGGATGTTGGCAATATCAGTTGGTTCTGTATATTTAGTGCCATTGTGCTGTAACTCAGAGCAGATCTGAGTGTTGCCATTGAGATTCTTGACATAGCTATAGAATGCTTTGTGGTTGTCTTTAGAGTCAGTGTAGATTTTGTTTTCATAAATAGCTTTGGAGGATTTTATGAGGCATCTCAGCTTCTTACTGAGGCTGACCAGGGAGTTTCTCCAATCATGGGATTTTACTCTTTTTTGCAACAGTTTCTTTCTTCTGTTGTATAGTTTGTTTATGGCAGGGGACCACCAGATTGGCTTCCTTTTTTTGGAGGATAGCATCTTGGTTCATTTAGGGATTGCAAGATCCATGCACTTGTGTAAGTGCTTATAAAGTGCATTTGTGTAAGATTCAGCAGTCATACCTCTATTGTCTGTCAGCATTGGTGTTGTGAAGTTTGCCACTTCTGCCTTAAGAAGCGTGAAGTTGGCTTTGGAGAATTTTTTTACAGTGGTTTCCCTAATGGGGGGTGGGGGTGGGATGTGGATGTCTAGGGTGATTAGCTTGTGGTCGGATCTGACCAACAAGGAATTGACCTCTGGTGTGGAGCACCGGCTGCCCATGTTGGTAATAACCAGGTCTAGGATATTGCTGCCCATGGTGGGGGTGTGGATAAGTTGATCCAAGGCATTGGAATTTATGAATCGCAGAAAACATTGAGCACAAGAGTTGGTACATGAGTAGATTTCCCAGTTAATGGTGGGGTAGTTGAAATCACCCAGTATTAGGGTGTTAGGTTGTACCCTAATATTTTCCAGTGTATCAAGAAATGAGGAGTGGGAATCCTGGGGCATGGTGGGGGATCTGTAGCAAACGAATATTTGGATTGTGGTCTTGCCCAGAGTTAGTTGCACTTGGATAATCTCGGATGCATTATGCTGAGCAACTAGCCTGGGGGTGTGTATATCCTTAATGAATATGGACATGCCTCAGCCTTTAGTGTTTTGGTCCAGGTTAGGTGGCCGAAAGGTGTGGTATGAATTATAGCCTGGTAATGCAGGGGTGCTGTCTGGAGCCTTGAACCAGGTCTCTGTCACTGCACAGATGCCGATGTTCTCCATTTTAAGGAGTGCCTCTTAGACTAGCAATTTTTGTCAGTAACATCCAAAACTAACACTGGTTTTCTATAATTTAGTAATCTGCTCTGTAAAGGGTACATTACCCTAATGCAACCTAAATTACATGTCTAACTTCTACTTTAATACAGGTATCTATATGTTTCCCTTATCTCAAACAAGGTCAAATTCAACCCACATTTACTTAGTATAAAAAGAGAATTTCTTACAAACATCCATTGCTACTACAAGCTCCAATCTGAGTGTCAGTACTCAAATGCAGACTTTATGGGAGCTCTTACTGAATTTAAGGAAGATACTCATGCCATTACAATTACCTGTTATAAACCATATCAGAGTTAATGACTGCTTTGACTGGTAATGTGGCTCTTTTAGATGGTGAGTAATACTTTAAAAAACATAAATTCTATTTATTACTAAGCAGTCATCTATAATAGCGAAGGCCAACATGAGAATCTTCTTCTTCTTTCGACTTTTCCCGGTTAGGGGTCACCACAGTGGAACTCCGGTCCGCTAATGATTGGCAGTAGATTTTTATGGATGCAGAGGTGCCAGCCCGACCCCCAACCTTCAATGAAGGCATGAAGACCAACATGAGAATAATGAACTTTATTTGTCCTCAATTTACATTCCATGGACTAGCAGATTTGATGTTCTTTCCCAATTTCTTTTGAATTATTTCCCTATAGTACTTCAGATGGAAAGACCAGCCCCCCCCCCCCCTCACACCACTTGGACTTATGTCAGTCTTTAAATATGTGTACTCAAAAAAATGAATTCCTGGTGTATGTCTCATAGGTTCATAAGTTCATAGGAGGTTAACAGGCTAAGGGTCCTAGAGGCTTTACAAGCCTAGCCATATTTTTCCTGAGTTACCCCAATTGTCAGTGATTAAGGTTAGTGAAGTTCACAGAGGTAAGGGTCTATGGTAATTAATGACAACTTCCTCTGTCTAGGAGTGACACGGACACCACCACAGGAGTGAATTTGCAGTCACTCATCCATTAATCTAGGTTGTGTTTGATGAGGGTCAGGGAGGGGTTCTGTTTCACGTGAATTGGAGGCTTGCTCCAGAGAAGTGGTAGTCTCTGTGAGATATATCTATCTCTACAGCATGACCTGTTCATATCAGAGACTAGGTTAAGATCCCTGGAGTGAGTAACCCTCCTGCAGTTTGATTTACAAATATCTAGCATTTCCACCAGGACCAGGTCAAAGACTGCCCTGTAAGCCAGGCACAGGTCACCCCTTATCAACCTTTAGGAGACAGAATACAGTGACAGGACTTCCTGTCTTTCCACGTAAGACTTGTTTTGTGTACCCTGTTATTTCTTGATGAGAAACCTATGTGGTCTTTCCAGTTGTTGCAGGTGTCTGATGAGGTACATGCAAAAGGGAGCACTGTAATCAATTATTGGTCTGATGAGGGCCAAGTATAATGGAATTATAACATCTTTAGTTCTAGATGCAATGCCTTTACTTATAAGATGTGTCACATTGAAGGATTTCCTTACTACTGTGGATACATGGTGGTCAAAGTTCAGATTGCTATTAACCTGAGTACCCAGATCATGAACCACTGGGTCTACACTTGGGGGGTGCCGTCTATAATGTAATTAGCAGGGATGTCAGCTTTTCCAAAAGGAAATAATAATGCATTTTTGTTTTTGCATTTAGCCTTAATCAGTGGCTTTGACACCAATCATCTGTCTGTATTACCCCTGTCTGCAGTATATTAACATCAGTGAAGGACTCAGTGATTGGTCCCTATTTGCAATCATCAGCAAACGTGGTCAGCCATAGACCATCGAAGTTTGCTTAGACTTCTGAGTAATAAATTCCAAACAGTAAGAGGCCCAGCAGAGAACCCTGTGGTACGCCACTGATGACTGGTCTTTTGCTAGAGGTGAAGTCACCCACTTTGACAGTATGTGTCCTGTCAGTGAGCCAGTTGGCTTCCCATCTGGTAATGTAGGGGTTAATTTATAAGTGGGAGAGTTTCTATATAATACCTGAGTAGGGAATCATATCGCATGCCTTGGCTAGGTCAAGATAGGTGGCATGCACTGTCATTCCTTTGTCCAGGGCTTCAGTGACTTTCTCAAAGAAGTCAACCATGTTTAACAGGTATGATCTACCTCTAATAAATCCGAACTGAGTTGGGTCCACAGTTTGGAGATTACCTATGTCCTTGTTAATAAGGTCCATAATGATTCTTTCCATGGCCTTGTGGATGAGGCTAGTCAAGCTTATGGGCCTATAATTCCCAGTGTTGGTTGATGGTCCCCCTTTGTGCAGAGGGGTTACTGTTGCTGTCCTCCATTCTGTTGGACCATATCCAGTTCTCAGGCTGTGGTTAAACAAGGATTGAAGTGGGTCTGCTAGGTAATGTTTTAAGTAGTTTAAAAGGCAACCAGAGATGTTGTCTGGTCCCAGTGATGCCATGCCTTTGGACTTGGAGAGCACCAAGATGACCTGCTCTCTTGAGATAATAGGCTGAGGAATGGTGGCAGGTATACTTTGGGAGATGACTGGAGGGGACAGGGGGAATGAAGCTTTCTCCAAATCTGTCAGATAGCTGGTTGGCTATTACCTCTAACTGAGTATGGCTGGTGCCATCCATAACCGGTTCAGTGCATAGCTGGGAATTCCCTTTTAGATTTTGGACATAGTTAAAGAATGCCTTGTGATTATCCGTAGCTAGGGAGGCTATTTTTGTTTCATAATTAGCTTTGGAGGCTTGACAAGATCTCTAATTTGTTTGTTTATGCTAGAGAGGGATTTCTTCCTCTGTTGAGCCAGTTTCATCTTGTTCTTGGACATTAGTTTCTTTCTCTTGTTATATAGCCTGTTTATATTAGGGGTCCACCAGGGTGACTTGTTTTTTCTGCAAGACCTGGTTTTAATCCAGTCAGGTACAGTCGATTCTATACAACTGCTTAAGTGGTTATACAGGGCATTGGTGTACACCTCTGCATAGGAGTCCATGTTATCTGCATTCAAGAGGGCTTTGAAAGTTCTTATACCATCAGCTAGTAGCAGGTAATTTGTCTTAGAAAATTTTTTAAGCATTTTTGAGCTTGATGTGGTGTCCAGCCTTATAATTACATCAAATGAGTCAGATTTATGGTCCAATGTCACCAGGAAGGACATCACATGGGGGGGGGAGGGGTAAAATGCTCTTCCATATTAGTAAGTACTATGTCCGGGACATTTGAGTCTCTTGTGGGTGTGCTGACTAGCTGTTCCAGAGCATTTGCATTGACAAAGTCCAAGAAGCTTTGAGCCAGCATGTTTGTGGTCGTTATGTTTCCCAGTTGATGGTAGGATAATTAAAATCACCCATGAATAAAGTGTTGGTCTGTATGGCAAGTGACCCTAGTACGTCCAGGTATCTGGTATGTTTTCCTGGTGGATACCTATAGCTAACTATGATGTGGTAGGGGGCTTTGCCTATAGTTAATTGGACATGGAATAGCTCAAGAGAGTCATACTGTTTGACCAGTCTCAAGGGGTACTTATCCTTAATGAAGATGGATACACCTCCTCCTTTGGTTCTTTCATGCTCATTTTGTGGCCTGAACATATTAAAGCCATCGTAGCCCTGAAAGGCCATGGTGCTTTCTGCACCTTTGAACCACATATCAGTGACGGCACATATGCCAGCATCTTCCAATGTAAGGAGTGCTTCCAGAGAGTGCAGTTTCTTGTTTAGACTCCTAGCATTAAGCAGCAGTACCTTGAGTTTATCTAGAGATGATTTTGTTATGTTGGGAGGTTGGGTGTTTTGACACTGACTAAAAAAGGCACAATAAGGGTGACAAATGCCTTTGCCAGTATCCAATAGGATAGAAGAGACAGGTGCAGACCAGCTCTGGCAAAACAGCATGGCCTGTCGACCATGTCTTCCCAGACTGGCAAATATTAGAGTCTCTTGGACTGACACAAGAAGCTAAGCTTATACCTGCTTGTGGCACATCATTTGAGAGCTCATATCACTCTTCATATAGTTCAGTGAGATATGTCCCAAGTCATTCACTCCCACATGGTGTCCCAAGTCATTCACTCCCACATGGTGTCCCAAGTCATTCACTCCCACATGATGTCCCAAGTCATTCACTCCCACATGGTGTCCCAAGTCATTCACTCCTACATGATGTCCCAAGTCATTCACTCCCACATGGTGTCCCAAGTCATTCACTCCCACATGGTGTCCCAAGTCATTCAATCCCACATGGTGTCCCAAGTCATTCACTCCCACATGGTGTCCCAAGTCATTCACTCCCACATGATGTCCCAAGTCATTCACTCCCACATGGTGTCCCAAGTCATTCACTCCCACATGATGCCCCAAGTCATTCACTCCCACATGATCTCCCAAGTTATTCACTCCCACATGGACTAACAAGGAGTCATTCTGGTACTTGTGGTTGAGTGACTTCAGTACTTAAGTGACTTGGATCCTGGCACCTGACAGGCAGCTAACTGTAACCCACTCCTTATCTTGCTTGGTGATACATTAGGTTTTGTGGTGTTAGTCCTTATTGGCTTATTTGTTGAGACGTGTGTGTGTGTGTGTGTGTGTGTGTGTGTGTGTGTGTGTGTGTGTGTGTGTGTTATTACATGTTGTGGTTGTTTTTTTCATTGTTACGTGTGTAAGTGCTTTCTGTTTGGGAGGTCTCTGATCTTTAGTAAGTTACTCATGAGTACCTCAGCATATGTGAGTTTATATGTCATGTCTTTATTTAATAAGGGAAGTGTGTGTGTGTGTGTGTGTGTGTGTGTGTGTGTGTGTGTGTGTGTGTGTGTGTGTGTGTGTGTGTGTGTGTGTGTGTGTGTGTTGACAACCTGTTTGGCAATCAGTTTGTCGTATGTGAGAGATTTGCCTCCAATTTTATAATGTAAGTACATCTTTCACATAAAGTTCTTGTTTGTTACAGGAGTAAGTGGTTGTCAGCATACATGAGACAATTGCTACATTGCCTCAGGTTGCCCATGTCTATCAGGCTGGCGAGAGAGATGATGAGAAACTGCCCCTCCATGATAGGAGGCGCTTACTGTGTGTTTAATTAGGGAAGGGAATGGGTTAATTTGACAGGACTGTGGTGGTAGCACCAACACTACAACAGGGACCTACACTTTGTATAAGGCTAAGGTTGATCAATAAGGCAACGCTGCTCAGTGCGCAACTGAGTTACTCCTAGAGCAGCAGAAAACATTGGAAGGGTTTCACTGACAGCTGTTTATGGAAAAACTGAGCTTTTAGGCTTTTGCATCTGTACAAGGGGACTGCTAACTGCTGCTGTCTGAAGAGCAAATGCAAGACATAAATATGAGCAAAGAGAAACAAGTAAGCCTTCCAACAGCAATCCCCAACTCAGACAGGTTAGATCAGCACACTTTTGCCACAAGGGTGGAGAAAATACCTTTTTAATGTAAAATAGCTAGTTTGGAGCCCAAGTGTAACAAGCCTGCACAAATGACCTACAACAGCCCTACCGCTAACAGATACAAGGTAATACAGTGCAAGTAACTACTTAGGCAGCAGCAGACAGAGTGTAACAAGCCTGCACAAATGACCTACAACAGCCCTACCGCTAACAGATACAAGGTAATACAGTGCAAGTAACCACTTAGGCAGCAGCAGACAGAGTGTAACAAGCCTGCACAAATGACCTACAACAGCCCTACCGCTAACAGATACAAGGTAATACAGTGCAAGTAACTACTTAGGCAGCAGCAGACAGAGTGTAACAAGCCTGCACAAATGACCTACAACAGCCCTACCGCTAACAGATACAAGGTAATACAGTGCAAGTAACCACTTAGGCAGCAGCAGACAGAGTGTAACAAGCCTGCACAAATGACCTACAACAGCCCTACCGCTAACAGATACAAGGTAATACAGTGCAAGTAACCACTTAGGCAGCAGCAGACAGAGTGTAACAAGCCTGCACAAATGACCTACAACAGCCCTACCGCTAACAGATACAAGGTAATACAGTGCAAGTAACTACTTAGGCAGCAGCAGACAGAGTGTAACAAGCCTGCACAAATGACCTACAACAGCCCTACCGCTAACAGATACAAGGTAATACAGTGCAAGTAACCACTTAGGCAGCAGCAGACAGAGTGTAACAAGCCTGCACAAATGACCTACAGCAGCCCTACCGCTAACAGATACAAGGTAATACAGTGCAAGTAACCACTTAGGCAGCAGCAGACAGAGTGTAACAAGCCTGCACAAATGACCTACAACAGCCCTACCGCTAACAGATACAAGGTAATACAGTGCAAGTAACTACTTAGGCAGCAGCAGACAGAGTGTAACAAGCCTGCACAAATGACCTACAACAGCCCTACCGCTAACAGATACAAGGTAATACAGTGCAAGTAACCACTTAGGCAGCAGCAGACAGAGTGTAACAAGCCTGCACAAATGACCTACAACAGCCCTACCGCTAACAGATACAAGGTAATACAGTGCAAGTAACTACTTAGGCAGCAGCAGACAGAGTGTAACAAGCCTGCACAAATGACCTACAACAGCCCTACCGCTAACAGATACAAGGTAATACAGTGCAAGTAACTACTTAGGCAGCAGCAGACAGAGTGTAACAAGCCTGCACAAATGACCTACAACAGCCCTACCGCTAACAGATACAAGGTAATACAGTGCAAGTAACTACTTAGGCAGCAGCAGACAGAGTGTAACAAGCCTGCACAAATGACCTACAACAGCCCTACCGCTAACAGATACAAGGTAATACAGTGCAAGTAACTACTTAGGCAGCAGCAGACAGAGTGTAACAAGCCTGCACAAATGACCTACAACAGCCCTACCGCTAACAGATACAAGGTAATACAGTGCAAGTAACCACTTAGGCAGCAGCAGACAGAGTGTAACAAGCCCGCACAAATGACCTACAACAGCCCTACCGCTAACAGATACAAGGTAATACAGTGCAAGTAACTACTTAGGCAGCAGCAGACAGAGTGTAACAAGCCTGCACAAATGACCTACAACAGCCCTACCGCTAACAGATACAAGGTAATACAGTGCAAGTAACTACTTAGGCAGCAGCAGACAGAGTGTAACAAGCCTGCACAAATGACCTACAACAGCCCTACCGCTAACAGATACAAGGTAATACAGTGCAAGTAACCACTTAGGCAGCAGCAGACAGAGTGTAACAAGCCTGCACAAATGACCTACAACAGCCCTACCGCTAACAGATACAAGGTAATACAGTGCAAGTAACTACTTAGGCAGCAGCAGACAGAGTGTAACAAGCCTGCACAAATGACCTACAACAGCCCTACCGCTAACAGATACAAGGTAATACAGTGCAAGTAACTACTTAGGCAGCAGCAGACAGAGTGTAACAAGCCTGCACAAATGACCTACAGCAGCCCTACCGCTAACAGATACAAGGTAATACAGTGCAAGTAACCACTTAGGCAGCAGCAGACAGAGTGTAACAAGCCTGCACAAATGACCTACAACAGCCCTACCGCTAACAGATACAAGGTAATACAGTGCAAGTAACTACTTAGGCAGCAGCAGACAGAGTGTAACAAGCCTGCACAAATGACCTACAACAGCCCTACCGCTAACAGATACAAGGTAATACAGTGCAAGTAACCACTTAGGCAGCAGCAGACAGTACAGTTTTTTTTAACTGCTAAAGTACAATCACAGTATATAAAAGTGGAGCTCAAAGATACATGCAGCCCTTTTGTGTGCTTCCCAGCTCAGACAGACCAGGTAAACATCTACTGTCACTACATAAATAATCCTAGTCCTTCTAATGCAAAAGCACAGTAAAGGAGTGTCCAGAGAGGAATGCAATGACAAACAAACTTAAAAGATATGAAATGCTGCCACAAACAAACTTAACAGATACGGATACTGCAATGTACTTTAAACAGTTTATAAAAGTGTGATTATTCAATAAAAGTCTTTGCATTCTACAGATGAGCCAAGAACCACTTAATTGTAAAGGCATTTATAAAGGCACTAAAAACAAGATAAGCTGATTAATAAGCCCTCCAGCCGGTACAACTATATGCAGAAATATCAGGTGTTTCCCCATGTTAAACAGACCTGGCTACCTCCCAGTGCACTAGATGGAAAATCCATTGAGCTCTTGATGTAAAAAAAAGTGCTTGCTACAGTATAAAAATACACTGCTTTATCCAACAGCTAGCTAGATACTGAATTCATACCAAGTAAATCAACAGAACAGACATTGAGAGGCAAAATGAATAAAGAAAGGTAAATAAATAATTCAGGATATACAGCAGTGTAGAAAGGAACGTATTAAGCTCAATTTACAGTATGGGTGGGCAGCTTAAAATCACCAGGTATAAAAAGCAGATCAACGAAGGATAGGGTGGGTACGAAAAACTAGCAGAGAACCACCTTTAGTGCTTTAGTTTACACAGGCTTGAACATTTTTCATAAAAGACAAAAGCCCAGAAATCCACTCTGTATGTGTAGCTTAGCTAATTTAAGTGTCTATTTCTCACATAGAACAAAAACACCAGACCAAGCAGATTTTTAAAAACAGAAAACAAAATGGGGCAGGTAAAGCAGAAAGCAGCTTTATCACTCATAGACAAGAATATATAGGTTTATCTTCCTCACCCAGCAAGGAATCAGAAGCAGTGGTTTAGTTTACACAGGCTTAAAATCTTTTTCAGAAAAAAGACAAAGGCCCAGAAATCCACTGAGTATTTAAGTATCATTCAAACAATTCTAGGGGTATGCATTTATCAGGGAATCCTCCCTTTAACTTGTAATGAAATATCCAAAAAGGCTACATTACGGAATGGTTTAACATGTACCACATGGCTTTGGATGAAAACATTGTGCAAGGAGCTTGATAAATTAGGCAGTTGTCTGAAACTTCGAGTGCCTTCTGTGTGGAATCTGCATGTCCTCCCCGTGGTCGAGTGACGTTAAAGACATGCAGGTAGGTGCGTGCATGAATAGGTGTACCTTCTTTGAAGGTTGGGCATTGGGCTGGCAACTCAGCATCGTAAAAATCCACTACCAATCATTTAGCAGACTGGAGTTCTGCTGTGGTGACCCCTAACTGGGAAAATCCAAAAGACATTACTTACTGAAACTTCTACCTGTGCAGGGGCATAATGGTATCAGAAACAGAAAATAAGATCAAGACAATTTGTGAAACTATACCAAACATATAAACAACAAAATGACAGGCAGTGTATGTCCCTTTTTGTAGTCTATAAGAGTGATGAATAACTTAGTATTTTACCTGTAGGTTTACACTATACAACATTGCCTCTAGCAATATATAGAGGAAATGACAACAGAATAAAACATGGGTGACTGGAGATATTATATTAATTCTAATCTTTTCTCCGAAGGTACATGAAACCCCACAACTACTTCTGTGTGATGCCTTACAAACTAGTTTAGCAACCACAGCAGAGTGAAAGATTGTTGTTGTCTACCAGTTAGTGTTTGGGTGCTGAAGTGTTAATGGACAGTTTCCTGTGACAGGGGTACATGGTTTGATTCATTCCACCTCTATTCTCCTACCGTGTGACTTTGAGAAAAACACATAATAACTCACTTTTCATCCTAATTTTGTAGGCAAAGATTTTTTCTTGTTTTGTAGAGTAGCAAACTTGGCTGTACTTATATATACAACCCTATGCTCATACAACAGTGGAGAAGAGGAAACCTTCCTGCTCCCAAAACAATACATGGCAGTCTTAAGCAACCGTTTATACTCTAAGGTGAATGAACAGTTTACATCTAAGGAACAACTGTGTAAGGAGCTCATGACATTCCCCAGAGACAATTTTCAAGACAACAAGAGGCAATTTTCAAATGTACTGCTTAAGTATATGTAACCTGAAGAAATTAATCAGATTTCTGCTTCTGTTACATGGGAAGAAATAAGCTGGTAATTTCCTCCTCTTGTAACGTCGCCAACACACAGTGTTTACCTACAGAAGCTTATAGTTACAAGAATGGTATTTAAAAATATGTGAGAGAAAGGCAATGTCCCTCCATTCTGGAAACATTCGGTCATGATAATATTACTGAAACTTGTACCTTTCATCTGATTCCTTTTTTGGGTTTAAATTACAAGATGTTTATCATTGTTAGTATTGTTAGGTTACATCCACTTTTAGACAGGACTAGAAATGAGGAACATTGTTGTTATTTAAAAAATGACACACATGATAACTTCTGCACAGCTCTTTTACTGGCAGAACTGGTTAAAAAGAATTAAACATTTTGCCTTTTCCCAGGCTCAGCTACAGAAAATGATTTTTACTGCATACGATGGGTTATCGATTTACATTCTGACCACTCTTAGTAGGATATCCTGAGGAATTATTAATGCCGCTTAAAGATCAATTGCAAAGTGTTTTTACCATTTATTTTTGTTATAACTATGCCCTCATCTTTAAACTGGACTTTCTTATTTTAAAATGTATAGTTTTTACTTTAGTTACTTCAGTGGACCAAAAAGTAAAAAGGTCACATAGACAAACCAAATAGTAAAAACTGCAAGAAAACCTAGCCAACCCAGACCTTTCACTGTTTGATTTCTTAAACCTTGTGTAATAGACGCCCATGGGATATATGCGAATGACCCCTTAAGGCCATCAAGTGCTTCAGTTATATGGCTTCTGAATGTCCGTAGCTTTTTCCTTTTTAACTCTTTATGGATAAATTTAGGGCAACAAAGTCAAACATGTGGGGCATTAGACAGGAACACACACACACACACACACACACAGACACACACACACACACACACACACACACACACACACACACACACACACACACACACACACACACACACACACACATTTCTGCTGGAACAATAATCAGCTGTTGTGATCATGGTATCATATACTGCAAATCAATCTGTTGCTGATAGGAGCTATATTTTTCTGCAGAGAGCTCTATATTTCTCTGCATACTGCCAATCTCTGTTTTTGTGCCAAGGGCTGCTACATTTCTTTTCATACTGCCAATCTCTGTTTTTGTGCCAAGAGCTGCTACATTTCTTTGCATACTGCCAATCTCTGTTTCTGTGCAAGAGCTGCTAAGTTTTTTCTGCATACCTTCGATCTGTTATTGTGCTATTACTCATCTCCCACATCTGTGCATACATTATAATAAGAGGTTTCTCAAAATGATATTCTCCTACCACTGAGGTTTCTGGGGCTGTTTTATTAAAGAACAATGCAGATACTTAGACTGAAGTGATAGAAGGCAGACTTTTTTATATTTCTGAAGTGAAGATGGGCCCCCAGCAGCACTGAGCCCTGGTCTGCTGCCTAGGTTACTTAGTGTCAGATCCAGCTCTGGCTGGAAGTGAGAGAAAACTAATTATTTGCCAACTCATTTCTAAAAATCCTTTTAGAAAATCATATCTGGATTTGAAATTCCATGGCCTGCCTTCTACAATTTTTTTAAAATCAGACAACCATTATTTAAAATTATTTCTAGTTTATACCTATTTTGCTCATCCAAACTGATATTATTTTGGCATAAGCGAGACAAACATCAAGGTCCTACCAGGGAAAGATCAAATTATGATACAAAAAGCATTTAGAAATGTGCCAGGTTCTTGGATGTGGAAAACCCTTTTCACTGGAGAATAATGCTTAATGGGGTTTAAGTCTCAATGAGCATTAGTAGTTGAAAAAAATCAGGGTGGAAGAAAGAAAACTACGGTGAAACTTTGCAGCAAGCAGAGTGCAGGAGATCTTAAATTTATGTCACAATAAATGTAGGCAATTGGTTCCATATGCAAAGATCTTTACTATCTAAATTTCTATTTCTTTTCCTTTTTTCTCCCTTCAGCTGATCATCAGCTACCACCAGCTCATCTGCTCTCATCATAAACCAAATTTACCAGAACCTGCTCTGGGTCAAGTGAGAAGATTAAGAATGCTGGCACAGTGTCATACTGCTTGGCAGAGAGAATGTCCTAACTCCAACCCCCTCGTGATGCATTATTCAGCTATACAGTCACTGCCATCAGGATATGCACGCACCCTTCCATGCGTGAGCAACTTGATGACCGAGAGGATCATTGCTCATACAGCACAGAGCTGACCAGGGTCTTACACTGCATATTGCAGTGAGTGTAGACTGCCTCACTCTCCCCAGGATGGGCAAGTCACATGAGCTATTCACTCTATCGTCCTCCTGCAGCCCATTCAGCACCCATGCCACTAATCCAACACTGGTTGTCTGAGGTGCAGTCAGTGCTTTTTTCTCTCTCTCTCTCTCTCTCTCTCTCTGTACCATGTGGTTGCAAAAAGCTTATTTGTTCTCACCTGCAGCCACACCTACAAGTTACCTTACTTGCTATATTTTGTTTATTTGTATATTTCAACTACACTTTTACAAAATCTAACTGCTGTTTTGCTTGTTTTATTACATGTATGTTGTAATACATCAACAAATACTTGTATGTTGTGGTGCTCTGATTATATGAACTTTGTTTTGTGTGCTATCTGTACCTAGTTTTCAGCTACTTGGCCCAGGTCATGGCTGAAGAATGTGTTTGGACCAGTTCTTCCATGTTGTTAGCAAACATTGAGTGAAATAAGATAACAATATACATGACAGTGATGAAAAAGTGACTTAGAAAGTACTGTACAGTATCAACTGAAAGTTTTAGAGAAGGTGAAGAAAATGCCACCAATTCCTGCTTTTTAATAACTAAAACTTCAGTTATTGAAGATTTTTCATAAATGTAATAGTGAAACTAGGCATACTTATTTATTTCTTATTTATTTATTTGTCTTTGTTGAATGGGAAATTCAGAATAAGCAAAGCTTATTTTCAGCAAAGACCCAGGAACTTACCAATGACAGAATAAATTATTTACAAATATCGATTACATAGATAGTTCTTAGGACATCTAGATACAGGGGTCTATATTATATAGTCGAACCTTTAGGTGATCGAATACCTAAAGATCGACACCTAAACAACGAAAGCTGTAAACATCGGACGGCCATGTCCGCAAATTTTTTCGTAGGGAAAAAATTCACTTAGCCAGTGAAAAAAAAATGTCAAACCCTAATCGAGTGGGGGGCTTCACCCCCACTCGACCCCCTCAGACCCCCAGGTGAGGAGCTGTGCCCCCCACACCCCCTAACTAAATATACCAATTCCAAGATTGCTCTACAGTGAAGGAAAGGGCAGATTCCCGATAACAGCCAAGCAAATTCTTTCCCTATGAAAGAATTTGTGGAAGTGGCCGTTCGATGTTTACAGCTTTCGTTGTTTAGGTGTCGAGCTTTACGTATTCGATTACCTAAAGTTTTGATCACCTAATGTAGACCAGATACAGACAGGTAATTCATAGATTCATAGATTCACAGATTGTTACTAGGCTAATGACCCATAATGTCCTGTATCCAGATAGGACATAGATGGCTGGGCATTTATAAGCTACCTCTGTCCATAAAGGACATGGGTACCAGACCTGGTGTAAATTTCCTTTTCCCCATCCACTGGGCTAGGTTGCACTTAAATTGGGTAATAGACAAACTCAGCTTCATGTGAATGGGAAGCCTGTTCCAAGAAGCGGCAGTCTCTGGAACACATATCTGTCTCAGGCAAAATTCAGGTCCCTGGACCTTGTATTTCTGGTACTGTTTGACCTGCAAATATGCAGGAGATTCATAAGTGTGGGGTTTGCAGATGCCCTGAAAGCTAGGCAAAGATCAGATCTCAGCAAGGCAAATGAGTAGTGGGAAAGGGGATTAAGGCACTCTGCATAAGGCAGATTTGTTACGCCTTGTATTCTTTTTGTAAGGAGCATCTAAGGTCAAGTACATATCAAAGGGAGCATTGTAGGTGCTGTGTAGGAGGTGTGTAGAGCCTTGCAGATCTGCGCAAACAATGTAAACACTGTGGCATGCAAATTACAGTATAAGCAGCTGAACTGTATGCTAATCAACCAATCCAAGATCGATGAGCTGCTCGACAAGCTATAAAGCAACCATGTAGACTCAGTGTGGGTTTTCCTGCGAATTTCAAAAGCTATTGGAATACAGCCATGGAAAACAGTCTAAACAGAAATGATGTTAGGAGCTGCTGTTGCTTTAACTCATGCTTATGTGCAACAGGCCAAAGGCTATACTGCTGTTGTTGCTAATAGACCAAGACCAAGAAGGAGAAAAGTTTTCAGACCCTGGTTAACTTATCACAATTTACATGACAAGGAAATTGTAGAGTAGTACAGGCTGGATAGAGACACACTACAGGAACTCTGCAACCTCTGTCGTCCTCAACTCAGAGCTAAGGCAAACTAAGGGGAACCCATTCCAGTGGAGACAGAGGTATGTGTAGCATTTAGAATTTTAGCTACAGGTACCTTTCAGACACCAACAGAGGGCATGTCGGTGGTGTCACAGGCATCGGCATCTAGGATCCTCCATCATTTCCTAAATGCTATGCTCCAACATGGTAGTGAACATATATATTTTCCCCACACACCTGAGGATAGGGCTAGAAATATGCAGGTGTTCTACCCTATAGCACACTATGCTGAAGTACTAGGTGCCATAGATTGCACACATGTAGAAATTAAGGCACCACCCAAGAACAGGGAAGGGATTCCACTCTATGTGTGTGCTGGTAACCCAGGCAGTTGCCATGAGTCATATATCTGGCACACCTCCCAACTGTATCAGATGTTCACTAAGGGGGATAAACCACAGGGTCATTTACTGGGGTATGCAGGTTATGCACTGGAACTGTGGCTGATGACATCCATCAGAAATGCACACACACTTGCTGAAGAATGCCATAATGAGGCACACACTCAAACCAGAAATATCATAGAGTGTGTGTTTGGGCTGCTGAAGTTACAGTTACAGTGCCTAGATACGTCTAGGGAAGCCCTGCAGTACAATCCATGGACATATACTGAAATATTCCCAGTATGTGCCATGCTACACAGCATCATCCTGAGAAAACAGCTTCAGCAGGATCAACAAGGGGAAGGAACACACATCCCACCACCAAAGGCAAGGTCACAACAGCCACATGCAGGTGAGGAGTCAGAGAGGGAACCAGCAGCTGCTGTGGGTGTAGGCAGACATAGGCATGCTCAATATGTCTTTCCATTGGCTAAGAGACAACGCACTGCACACTCACTCACCACCTAAGGGGCTAAAACCTTCCTCTCACTCACATGCATATAGTAACATTGATGCCAGGCAACACTCACAACATTTACCTACCCATGTAATGGCTGTGTACTGTTTGCATCAGACAGAGTCCCTGAATGAAAACTGTTGCAACTGCTGGATTTACAAGGTAAGTGTTGAACCTGGAGTGTATTATGTAATAATATGAATGACTGGCATATCCTTGCATGTTGTTACTTGGTAGTGTAAGCAAGTAAAAGGTGGGTGATTTGTACAAAAATGACCTTAACATATGATTGCAGAGGCTTTTGACTTATATGTGCCCATTATTAAGTAGTAGGCCTCAGGCATCAAAGATTCACACAGTGATACCTTTCAAAAGTAGTGATGGCCAGCGCATGCCCTGAGTTTAGCACCATACATTTTTAGTAAAAAATCATTAAAGGGAGAAGTTAGAAAATAATGATACACATTTCAGTTTCAGACTTCATAACCCTCACAAGATCATTAACGATAGCGAAGGAGAGCAAGGTTTGATGCTATCAGCAGTCTAACTTTCTAAGACCAATATAAGTCAAATGTACAATCACCAGCTCAACATCACAAATGCAGATATACTAAGCACTAAGTCAACTATGCACCCTGAGCATCTGACACAAAGATTATGTATCCCTAAATCCAAAAGATCAAAAACAGGGTTTATGGCACAGTTATTAACACTTGCACAGGGTGTTGTGTAGGGGGGCAGGAAGCCTAGGCTATCAGAAATGGTTGGTGAGTGTGTGTGAGTGAAAAAGAGAATATGGCAGACATTCAGATAAAATAACAAATGACCAGTGACACAAAATGGGTTTTAAGCTTCATAGATGAACCATGTAACTGCTGTGTGTCTGTGTCTGTTTGGGTCCTCCAGGTGAAATAAGTGTGTGAGTGTCTGCAGGAACACAACCAAGCTCTGTGCTAGCACTACATCTTGGTATGTCGGACACCTGTGGGCCATGCATGGTAAAGGTGGCAGTTCATTGTTGTCGTACCTGACCACGAGGACTGGCTCTGCCAGCAGTTACACTGGCATGTCCACTATCTGATGCACTGCTGCTACCTGAACATGACTGATGTCTGCTGGATGAGCTCCCCTCATGAGGACGCCCAGGACCATGACCACATGACCTGCCATGTCTGGGTGTGGAGAGCTCAACCACTGATGGAGCAGTGGAAGCACTGTCACTATGGGAGTGTGGTCAGGCATGGCCACATTGGCTAACAGCAGATGATGTGACTGATCTATGCCCGTGAGGATGCTGTCCCCATTCCAGCATATGTTCTGTCACAGACACCACTCATTCCAATGTGTCATTCATCTGAGCCATTGAATCAGCAACACAGTGTAGGCAGTCATGCATGTCAGCCTGTGCCACATCTACATCCCTAAGCATTTGTCTGGAGGGCATATGGAATCATGCTTCTGCTCCATGATGGCCTTAAACATATGTGAGAAGAGACACCTGGATCAGGTGGAGGATGGACAGCAGGCCTTCTCTGAACACCCCTAACAACTATCCTTTGTGGCACCTCACCCACACTTTGGCTATGGCCACAGTAACATACTTTCCAGATTGATTGTTTCAGCCTCCACCTGTTCAATGTCTGAGGGCTCACTGGCATGGGTAGGAGTAAGCCTACTGGCTTTGTCCAATGGAATTGCAGGGGATGGCTATATGTCAACCTCAGTGTTAGATTCAACCTCTGCACCACCTGACTGTACCTCTGTTTGGCCACCATCATCATCAGAGTCTGCTGATACTCTCACATCAGGTGGTAGGAGTTCCACACTTCCACTGTCAGGATCACCTGTGATAATAAACAACAAACACAGAAAAAAAATAATACCTACACTACTATAGTCCAATATATACTAACAAAATAACAGTAGTGCCACTATTACAGATAGTACAGCAATATACACGACAGTCCTAAGATCGACATCACACACTAAATATTTCTTTCAACCACTCATCAGTACTGACATAAACATGTTTGGCTTACCATGTGCAGATGATGGCAGGCTCCCTATGCTGGATGGTCCTGGAAGATGTTAAGCAACATCATCACAATTAACAGTAAAACAGCGGGTAAAATGTTTTGCCCTTTATATATCCAGTAACTATACCTTCAACAAGAACTTGGATGATAAGCCCAGCCTAAGCCCCATGTATCATCAATCAGAATATGTTGTTAACTGTAGCAGTCTTCAACCCCCAACCCCCCCAACCAATTTATTATTAAACAGAGCTATCAGGCAATTATGAGGAAGTGTCACTCAATCAGGTTAATATTGGATACAAGCGTATTGATCTAGCCATTGAAGAATATCTCCTTGATAATAGAATTTCTGAAGAACTTTATAACTTCATAAGGAATGAATATCCAATCATGGCACATATAGTAGGTATCCCGAAGATACACAAAAATCTTATAGACCCCCCATATAGACCAATTATATCCAGATCAAAATCCAAGACCTATAATATGGGAGTTATGGTGGACCATTTGACTAAACATGTATATAATAATGTTCCTCATCTAGTTAAGGATTCCTGGCATTTTTTAAGTAAACTAAGCACTGATGTGTGGGATGAGGATATCACCTTTATAACAGTGGATGTTAAAGATCTTTTTTCTTGCATACCTAAGGACATAGGTTTAGACTATTTTTGTAATAGTATGAGGAAGTTATCAGGACTCACGTGGGACAAAATAAAACTATTAATGAACATGATGGAACTCATCTTGGATCATAATTACATCGAATTCCAAGGAGAAATGTTTAGACAAACCACAGGTGTGGCTATGGGTGCATCTTGTGCACCCATATTTGCTAACTTAGTGAAGTTAGAATGGGAGGACCAGTTCATTTTCCCTAGTGAATATTATAAACACATGCTGTTATACACACGATTTTTGGATGATATATTTATTATATGGAAAGGTGAAACAGAAAGCATCCCAGCCTTTATTAATTACATTAATAATATGACGAAATTTTTGAGCTTTACACATACAGTGGAGAAAAGTGGTATAGCATTCCTGGATACACATGTCAGTAGCAATGGAGAAGGCTATGAGTCCAAATTATATAGGAAACCTACCTATTCCAATGACTACATCCAATATGGAAGTTGCCACCCCCCACATATTTTCAAGAATATAGTTAAAGGCCAATGTGTGAGAGCAGCAAGGATGTCTTCAACAAGAGAAATTATGATGAGTGAGTTAGATTTTATATACAAATTATTCATGGAAAGAGACTATCCAACTAATATGCTTACAGATGTAGTCGAATATGTTAAATCCCAATGGGGGATTAAATTTAGTCCACTGTTAGGGAAAGAAGATATTCATATAAAGAACAAACAAGTGGTTAGTAGGCGTGTGTGTATTATAACATACAGTCCACAAACGAATATCGTAAAGGAAATATTACGTAGACATTGGACTATTTTTACTAATACCGAGGAAGTAAGACAAACTGTAGGGATGACTCCCAATATAGTATAAAAACAGGATACAATATAAAGAGATTACTAGAAAGAGGTGATAATATGAATAACAAAAGACACCATAAGATTAAGGGTACAAAAAGATGTGGGACATGTAAACAGTGTCAACATATTAATATCGAACACAGTATCAAATTAGATAATATTTTGAAAAGTATATGCAAATTCAGATCAGGAAATTGCAACAGTCAAGGAGTTGTTTATTTAGCATCCTGTATAAAATGTACGGCTTACTACATAGGAAAAACTGAAAGGAAGTTAAGAAGTAGGATATATGAACATGTATACAAGATGAAGAAAGGAGATATGAAAAATGCACTTAGCAAACATGTAATAGAAAAAGGTAAAGATCACATGTTTAAATTTGCTATAATAGATCAGGCAGACAGAACTGTTGGTAGTGGAAATTGGAAGGCTAGACTAGTTGCCCTAGAGAGTAGGTGGCAGATATGCCTTGATGCCACCACTTATCCAGGACTTAATGAATATATCAGTTTAAAACCTTTCCTTATACTTGGATCTTCTTAACAATATAATTTTCTATCATGTTAGTTCCCTAAAACACTTGTAATACATCTAAGCCATGATCACTATTCATTATATCTACATATCTACATTTTTATGAGATATCCTATGAGTTATTCTGGTTAGGATCCCTATATTAAATGAGTATGTTTATCCTCGTATAAAACAATTTGAGAGATGAAGAAGTAGCTGACTTATATTTGGCATGCAACTGTATGTATCCCTAGGCTTCACTACAGGTGTATCACCTTTTCATTGTATTTTACATCCCTTTTATTTGGTGCAGATATATTGTACTCATTGTACATTAGTCTATACTTAGGTTTCATTATTGCACTTATTAGGTTCTCAGCATTATATCAACTCGATTGAATTCATATGCATTGTGATAGCAATATAACGTATTTAATATATATTGTATTAGCTAGTAGTATTAAGTCACACATTCATAATTATTTATATATATATATATATATATATATATATATATATATATATATATACATACATATATATATATATATATATATATATATATATATATATATATATATATATATATATATACACATTTTTAGTTATACATTTATATATATTTTGTTTATATATATTTCGTTTTAAATACTATGTAAGGTTTTAACTAAGATGTAATCAAATCAATTTTGGCGCCAAAAGATAGTATAAAATAGAGTTGCGGAAGTGAAATGATGGCTCTGAGGAAGTCTGGAGTGGAACAGATGAAAGCGCTTAACCCTCATTGTTGGATTATCTTACTTTGTGTATGGTCAGTGTATCGTGTATCGTCTGATAAGTGGATGTGCTTATTGGAATAAACTTTGTTTTTATTCAACATATCATCGGACATCTAGTGTTTGGATATATAGTGCCACTTAGAATTGAGTTTACGTAATTGATCTTCGTTCTGTTCGAGCTTACAAGTGCTGAGTTCGGATTTCAGTTTCACTTTCCAAGATATGTCAAAAGCTTTTGACACATTTTCTCATCAAAAACTACTATATGAATTATCTGTCATTAATCTCTCTCACTCTGCAATTACATGGTTTCATAGTTACCTGTCTCAACAACAACAAGCAGTTAAATGGCAGGACAAAATCTCAACCCTGCTGCCTGTCTCTGCAGGTGTCCCACAAGGCTCAATTCTAGGCCCACTACACTTCTCGGTCTTTACCAATAAACTTAGTTCTGCATCTGACCATGCCACAACTGTCCAAAATGTAGATGATTCCACCATCATCTGCTCAGCTCCCACCCTCTCTGAACTCATGACTAGAACCCAAAACACCTTCCCTGACATAGAACAATATCTCACAGAAAACTAACTCATTCTAAACCCTAACAGGACAAAACTTATGCTATTCACTATTAACAGAACTTCACCACCCCACCCCCTTTTTACATCCTCACCACTAACAGTATGAAAATTGAACCAGTTGATAATACCAAATTACTAGGAGTCACTATTGACAACTCACTAAAATACAACAAATACATAGCACTTTCCATAAAAAATGTCCACATTAAACTTAGTTCATTATATAGAAATAAACCATTTCTCACCCCTAACACAAGATAATTTATTGCCAGAACACATGTGATATCCACTTTAATATATACTTCCCCTATTTTCACTAACCTTAGAAAATCTGATCTAACCAAACTAGAGGCCTGCTATCACAAAATAGCTGGATTTGCTACCAACCTCCGCAAATGAACACACCACCACTGCACTGCCTTAAAACATGTAAATGGCTAGAACTACCAAACCTACTATCACTCAACTATCTTACTGTTGCTCACACCATTATACACAAACCTGATGACTGCCCTTCCCTTAAAAACCTATTCCAACTATATTCTACTAACCGTACCCTTTGCTCATCCAATAAACTACTTATAAAAGTCACCAAAGCCAACAATAGCTTTTGGTGACTCTCTGTTCTCAAACCAAATAGCAAAAACCTGGAACTCCATCCCCCAACACATAAACAACATTACCTCAATCTCCAAATTCAAACTTCTTCTCAAGGAGCACCTATATAACAAGTGACTGTGGTCCTGCACCACCCCTGGATAATTAGGACATACCCCCATCCTTGCCACTCTCTTCCAGTTGTCCATTGATCTGTGAATACAGCCTAGCTACTCTCTACAGTCTACCTATAATCTTACCTGACTTTCTATTGCTATTCATAGCAAATTAAGTTATAATTATGTATTTCTCACTGTTATCTACTTCTGGAACCCTTGCCTAAAATGTACTGCAATTGTTATTCATTGTCAATATTGTATAATTATGTATGATACTTATGATACTTTACTAGTCTATGTCTTCTCATTAAACTATTCTACTGTATGGAGCTTTTCTCTCTGGGCCTCTGCTGAAAATAGGCTACTAGCCCAGTTGGACCATCCCAGTAAACAAATGTAAAATAAAATAAATACATTTTCTAGTGCCTGTGTCTTAGCTTGCTTTTTCTCATTTCAACTACTTTTCCCTTTCCCATTTTTTTGGCCAGTGTTTGCATGGTGCGCAGCTTAGAGCAAACAAGGGAAACAGAGAAAAATGCATGTCAAGTTTGGCTGTGTTTATCTCGTTTGCTTGAAGCTTAGCAGTGTGCATACCCAAACTAGTGGCCTACCCAGGAAGCAGACAGAGCATCTGAAAAACAACTGCAGACAGGGCATTTGTAAAAGTGCAAAGGACAAAAGCAATATACTGCTTGAGTGAAATACTGATTCCCTACTCCAATCTTAGCTGTCTTCGCTCCTCAAATAGATTTCTGGTCCAAACCATCAAAGCCAACAACTTGGGTGGTGAAGCTTTCTTTGCCAATTCCATAGGGAAGGTTTGGAATTCCCTCCCTAACAACCTAAGACTTTCCACCTCCCTCTGTCAATTCAAAAATAATCTTAAGCTTTATTTTAAGTCTCATTGGCTTTGCCCATGCATTAATCCTGATTAACTCTCCTCGACCCATACTATACCCACTCCTCTATACCTACTAGATCCTACTCTTCCTTTTCAAAGTCTCAAATAATTATCAACCTACGTCCTTAGATCTTACCTCCACTGGTACTATATAAATCAAGTTCATCTCTGTTTTACATCACACTATAACTGTAAGGATCCTGTAACAACTTATAGAAATGTTATTGCATTTTGAAGTGTATCTAATTCACTCTGCTGAAAAATGTATCTAAAATATTGTCTCTGTAACTGTATATCATCTGTATGTATCTGTATGTAATTAATGTTTATTTTTTACTCTGTGGAGCTTTTCTCCCCGGGCCTCCGCTGAAAATGGACATGCATCCAGTCGGACTATCCCGGTCAACAAATGTAAAATAAATAAATAAATAAAATAAATATACTCTTGCAATTTTTGCTTTCCATTGTGCAGCTTCGTTTAGCAGCATTGTGCAGCAGTTAGCAAGGTTCCCCAACATCTGCAGCCAGGACTCAGACAGCCAATAATTGAAAATGGATACATTCAATTAATTCTGTTGAGTACCACGCAAACACGCTAAGTGGTGATGCATGGCGGTTAACACAGAGGACTTAAGAATGAGTAAGAAATTAAGGAAGTGTCACATAACTAATTATGTGGCAGCGGGTTTAAGGGTAGAGCTGGAGTAAAGATGGTCCTGGGTTTTAGTACAGGGTGTGCAACTTATTTCTACTGTTGTGACAGTGCAGTTTATAACAATGAAGTGAAAAATAGACAAGTGTTATTTCCACATTCTTGTGGCAACAGGTGTAAGTGTAGGACTGCCATACACATGGTCCTGGCTCCTAATACAGGATATTCCATACATTTTTACTCTTGTTTCACTTCCCGTTATATTCACTGTCACTTATAACACTTCAGATAGTGGAGCTGATATGAATTATATGTATGAGGGATAAGTCATCCTTACTGAGTTTTCAAATGTATGACTGAGGGTATTCTGCCTACTATATTTTTGTAAGTATAATTCCTGTATCCTGACTTGCATGGCCTTCACAATTACATAACACATGTGCACAACTGGGTCTATATACAAGAACCATGTCCGGTCACACACATACACCTACACAACACCCACCTACATATGTGGAAGTCCTCCACATAAACATACCCAAACAAAGGACACCTCCAAGTCAAAAACACACATGATCTCCACAGCCCTCCACACCACATACCATGCATAGTCCACACACCTGTGCCTCACAGTCACTAAGGCTTCACCATAAACCCAACATTTTAGTCATAGGAGACTCCATTGTGAGGCACACAGATGTGCCTCTCACCAGGCTGGATAAGGAGAAAGTCACGATTAGTTGTCTGTCAGGTGCCAGAATCCGACATAGATAGTACACCATGAACAAAATGCAGCTGTCAGGTAACTTTCTATGTGGCACAAGGTATAAGTGCAGTGATCTTAGAAAAGAAGGACTGCTGATGCAGAGACCAGTTGGCATAATGGTTAAGGACTTTGCCTTCCATGCACAAAGTGATAGGTTCATTTCTGACCTCCAACCAATGTCTATTGAGAGTTTACATGTTCTTCCAGTGTCTCTGTGGAGTTTTTCCAACCTCTGAAATACAAGTTGAGTGTTTCCATCTCAAACTCACCCAAGAATGGTACTGTGGGCAGCAGCACAGATGCTAGATGGTGCACTATTGTGGGAAGAGTTATACAGATCATCTGCTTTGGTGTGCAGTATCCTCAAGAAAGGAGAACATGGATCACAGGCTATGCACATTAGTAGGCTAGCCACCCAACAGTGTAAAAATGTGGCTCTAGGGGATTCAGTCATGTTGAGAACTATGCCAAATAAACATGGGTATTTGTCATTGATAAGTAGGTTGAAGACCCAGCCTACTCTGACCTACAAAATGGATGCATGATAAATGTGGGAGAGGGTTATGTGCCCCTATTGTTCAGTGTGTGCCCACCATAAAGCCTAACAGCCCTGGGTCAATAAGCTACTGGTGGGCTGATGTCTTGTTGTCCAGGTTTGGTTATCTGGGATAGGTCTGTAGAGTGAAAGCTGGATGTAAAACCAATCAACCTGACAAACATGAACTAAGAATTATTACACTGAATTACTACTCTCAGTAACAGGGTGGAGCTGGGAAGTGGATGACATGGAGTTGACCTGGAATCTTATTTGTCCAGGAAAAAAGAGGGAAATGCAGTGCAGCAAAATCACTTGGCTTGGGATCCAGAGTCTACCATTCTGGAGGACAGGCTAGAAATGGTGTGGGAATTATGTTGAGTGAGAGGCTTCAGAAGACAGTGAGGGATGTCATCAGAATTAGTGATAGACTCATGGCAATCAGACTCTATCCTAATGATAGGGGAGTTTTCATAATCTCAACCTATGCCCAACCGTAGGACTGTGATATTGAGGAAAAGAGTGCATTCAGTCAGCAGTTGCAGTACCTACTAGATAAAGCAGGACAACATAAATTGGTGTTGATAATGTGTTACTTGAATACACATATTGGGACAGACAGATATAACAGGATAGGAGAACTGCCTGGGTTCACACAGATGGTGAACAAGAATAAAGAAGGAGAGGTTATTCTAGATTTCTGTCTGACAAATGGCTTGATAGTAGCCAACATATGGTTCCAAAAGAGAAACAATCAGAAAATCACATACAAGCTAACATACAACTCAGGTAGACCTCATCTGAGTAAAGAAAGCCATCTCCAGTGAAACATTGTTTCCACAGCATAAACCACTGGTTGCCACATTCATCTTTAAGCAGTGGTCAGGGAAGGTTGTATGGTCAACACAAACCAGGTTGAAGACCCCAAAGTCAACTTAAGAGAGACAGCACAACAGTTCAAAGAATTTCTCAGGGCATAAGCACCTCAAGAAAATGAGAAAATAGCTGGAGTTGAAGAAGAATGACAGTGCCTCAAACCTGCATGTGTGTGGCCTACAGAGCAGATATGTGGCTGAGCCAGGTATAGAAATAAGGTACGTAAGGAAATCTGGTGGTAGAACCTAGAAGTCCAAGAAGTCATCAAAAGAAAGAAGGAGTTCAGGAAAAAGTGGGAAACCGAAAAGAAGGACCTGGCTAGGAAGGAATACTGGCTGACTAACAAACAGGTTAAGAAAGGAGGTACAATAGCAAAGAACAATGCATTATTGATAGTTTACCAGCTTCTTAAAAGTGTATCAGTAGATGGCACAAAAAATGTTATCAGGTTGCAAGGCAAAGACTGGAAGATAAAGAAGATAGTCATCCAGGTCCACAGGACATCAAAGGCTGGTGGAAGGAGTACTTTCAGCAGCTTGTGAACAAAGAAAACCATAAAGAAGATGTGCTGCCTCATACCCAGCCTATGATAAGAGTAGAGGAGAAGCCCAGCACAGATAAAGTACTAAAGCACTAAGGAAAATGAAGTCAGGGGAAAGCAGCAGACTTAGATGAGGTCACAGGAGATATGACAAAAATACTGGGTGAAATTGTGGAGAAATGGCTCCTGAGGTACTCTTAGCAATATAGAGAGAAAGGCATATCCCAGATGATTGGAAATAATCATACTATAGCCAGCATTCAAGACCAAACAGGACAGTCACACCTGTGGGCAGTAAAACTCCTGTCACATTACATGAAAGGTCTAGAGAGGATGATTGATAAACGGATATGCAGAGTAGTAGAAAGTAAAAGAGGAGTTCAGATTCAGATCAGGATGCAGCACAACTGACCCATTGTTTGCAATGAGACAGATACTTGAGAAGAAGCCAGATATGAATAAAGAGTCCAACTAGACTTGGAGAAAGCATATGACAAGGTCTAATAAAAGTTATTAGGGCAGCCAGACAGTGGTTCGAAGTCCCAGAAACATTGGTAGAATTAGTGCAGGCTAGGTACAAGGATCCAATGACACAAGTACAATGTTGGTCTCACAGAGGGGGTTCCCAGTGGGAGTGGGTATGCATCAATGTTTAGCTCTGAGCTCACTGCTATTCATAATTGTTATGGATGACATTAGCAAACGGGTCAGAGAGCACAGATTAACAAAGCTGCTGTATGTAGACAATGTGGCATTACATGCAGACTCTGAGCAAGAACGTCAGCAAAGATTAGGTGAATGGAATGCAAAACTGAAGGCACACGGGATGAAATTTAGTTCAGATAAGGTAGCTGCAATGGCAGCAAATGGGGAAAATCAGAAGAAGCTGAAAAATGAGATAGAAAGGAAAATAGTGGAGCAGGTTAACAGCTTCACGTATCTGGGAGGGGTGGCTGAGGAGAAGGGAAGTCTGAATGAGGAGGCCAAAGCTAGAATCAGAGGGGTTGCAGACAGTGGGCATAGAGTGTCAGGTGTAGTGTATGACAAAAGAATGCCAAAGAAACTGAAAAGCAAGGTGTACAAACCAGTGGTGTGACCAGCACTACTGTATGGAACAGAACCCTGGGCAGTAAAGGTGAGCAGCTGAGGAAGCTAGAGGTGATGGAGATGAAGTGCCTGAGATGGGTGGTAGGATGAACACTGTGGGACAGTTGAAGAAATGATGATATAAGTAGCTCCAATTGCAGAAAAGTTCAAAGAGAACAGATTTCTGTGGTTTGGGCACACGTGAAGAAAAGCAGAGGATAATGTGTTGAAGAATATTTGGGACAGACAGGAAGAAGAGTCAGTGTTACATCAAAGGAATCCCCTGCACAAAAGGCAATTGCATGGCTCCAGTAATATGAAATCCAAAAGCCAAAAGATGAGCCAGCAAACTGTGAGACTGAAATAATGTTTATTCAATGAAAAAACAAACCAGTTTTGGCTGGTATACACCACAGCCTTCCTCAGTGTCACTCATCACACTGAGGAAGGCTGTGGTGTATACCAGCCAAAATCGGTTTGCTTTTTCATTGAATAAACATTATTTCAGTCTCACAGTTTGCTGGCTCATCTTTTGGCTTACAGACAGGAAGAAGGCAAGAGAAAATAAGGGTAAAGAGGTGGATGGATTGTGTAAGAGAAGCCCCGTGACTGTCAGGCATGAATGTCAAAGAAGGTAGGAGCGTGGCATTGTAAAGAAAGAGATGGTGACAGTTGACATGACACCCCAACTCATGCAGAAAATGGAAAAAGGGGGGTTGATGATTGTAGATCAGAGTGTGTTGTACCTTTAAAAGCCATTCCAGTCAGTGAGCATGTGCATATAATTACTGAGCATGCAGTTAGTGAGTATGTGCATATAATTACTGAGCATGCAGTCAGTGAGCATGTGCACATAATTACTGAGCATGCAGTCAGTGAGCATGTGCATATAATTACTGAGCATGCAGTCAGTGAGCATGTGCATATAATTACTGAGCATGCAGTCAGTGAGCATGTGCATATAATTACTGAGCATGCAGTCAGTGAGCATGTGCATATAATTACTGAGCACATGCAAGCAAGAGTGCCATTTTGAGTGAGCAGGCAGAGTGAAAGCATATATGTGTGCAGTAGTCAGTCAGTTAGTCCATTTAGTTTAATGTTCCAGTCATCCATCCTGATATGTTTGTGTGTAATAAACTACTTGAATGAACCCCCATGCTCATTGTCTTATTTGAATACACAAGACAAGCAAAATGGTGTCAGAAGTGCGATGTCTAAAATGACATGGTGCTAGAAAGGGGTCCGAAGCAAAACTTCTTCAAGACCATGAGGTGCCACTTATTGGAAGAATATACAGCAATGAATCATTCTTGCTCAAATGACTCACACACAGGTTCAGAAAGACCAATCTAGGTAATAAAACTTGTTTAAATGATTTTTTACTCAACAAATATAAAACAAAGCATAAAAAATGTTCAAAATGACTTTCTAATTAAACAAAATGTTTGAAACTATGATATATTGATATAAATGCTTACAAAAATGCTTAAAATACCTTCTGAATCACAGAAAATGTATAAAAAAGGAAAACCACCATATTTTTTGCCATGTGCTTCTTTTGTATTAAATCTATTCAAGATATCCGAGATGTGCAAAGTGCTCGCAAGTTTGTGCAGTATTACAGTACAGTTATTTTGCAAAATAACATTATTTTAAAGGGACTGTTGTACAGTTGAATAATTTTTGAGCAGCTGGTATATATGTACATTTATATATATATATATATATATATATATATATATATATATATATATATATATATATAAACACTTTGGAATTTCAAAATACTGAAATGTCGAATTTCAGCATCTCGAGGCCAAATTGTCGAATCTGTAGTTGCACAAAACTGCAGAATATTGAACCCGCAGTACTGATGGTGCGTTAGGTAAGTGTTATGTTTTTTAAGGGTTTTGGGGAGGGTTTGTGTGTTTGTGAGTGTGTTGGGGAGTTTTAGGTGTGGGTAAGGGTAGGTAGATAAGAGTGTGAGTGTGTCATGTTGAGAGTGGTGGTGTTTGTATGTTTGCGATGTGTGTTTGTGCAATGGGGTGTAGAATGTGTGGTGGTGGGTTTTCTGTCTTTCGGTGTTTTGTGCGACCTTGGAGTTAGTATATATAAGTAGCTGGGGTGTGGGGGTGGGGGTGTGCGTATTTGTTTTGTTGTGTTCGTGTGTGTTGTTTTGCTTTGTTGTAGTGTCAGGAGGTAGGTGTATATGTGTTTGTATGTGTGGTGTAGTGTTTTGTTGACGTTTGGAGTTTTGATTTTTGGGTTTGTGAGTTTTTGGCTTTATAGTCTTGAGATACTGAAATTTGATATTTCAGTATTTTGAGATTATAAAGTGAATATATATATATATATATATATATATATATGTATAGGGCTACTTGAAAACACCAACACGCAAAACACCGATGACGAGAATACTGAGACCGGAAGATCGACAACTGAGCTGACCTACAGTTTAAAAGCCTGATGCTGAGAACACCAACATGTTAAGGTAAGTGTGTGATAGTGACAGACGTTAGGGTTAGGGGTGGGTTAAGTGAGTTAGGGTTAGGGTGCGGGTAAGGTAAGTGTGCGATAGTGACAGACTTTAAGGTTAGGGGCGGGTTAAGTGAGTTAAGGTTAGGGTGCGGGTTAGGTGAGTGTGTGATAGTGATGGACCTTAGGGTTAGGATTTGGGTTAAGGTTAGTGCATAGATAGTTGTGTATGTAAGGTTTAGTGTAGGTTTGTAAGGTTTTTGTTGTGCTTGTGTTGTGTATGTGTTTTTCAGAAAAGGTATTTGTTTTGTTGATTGTTGGGATTGTGGTTTGTCGTGCATGTGTAGTTTCATGCTTTTAAACTGTCGGTCATCTCAGTTGTCAATCTTCCGGTCTCGGTGTTCTTGTCGTCGGTGTTTTGCATGTCGGTGTTTTAAAGTAGACCCATATATATATATATATATATATATATATATATATATGTGTGTGTGTGTGTGTGTGTGTGTATGTGTAATTATGATTGCATTTTGTTGGCATGGCATAAGGATTTTGCAGACCTGCTCCACTTGTATTTGATAATAATGTTGCTGAATGTTGGAGAGTATTTGAACAAGAGTGTAATATTTTCTTACATGCTGCTTTTTCTGGCAACGATGCATGTACAAATGCATTTATTCTGCTTAATTTAGCTGGTTCAAAAGCAATTGAAATGGAACATTCATTTGTGAATGCCCCAGCTGTGTATGCAGGGGAGGGGGAAGACCGCCATGTTGTGGTACTGGCTGAAACGCAGGAAGACTGAGTGCTTAAAAAGTTAATTTAGAGAAATGTGTAACCCCCAAATGAATATTACAATGGAAAGGCACATATTTTACACAAGAGATCAAAAGCCTGGTGAAACTTTTGCAGCATATATAACCGACTTGAGAAACAAGGCAAAAATGTGCAGATTTGGTGATCTAAGAGATGAGTTGATAAAAAATAGGCTTGTGTGTGGTATTAAAGATGATGCAGTGAGAAAGACTTTGCTTTGAGACAGTGCTTTAACTTTGAATAAGGCCATAGAGATTTGTCAGATATATGGGCTCACAGAAAAGCACACGAATATGCTTACAAATGAGAAAAGCACACAAGCAGCTCCTTCTAGTGCTAATGTTGATATTATGCAGCACGAGGTTAAACAATACATGCCTAAGGCCATGGTTGCTTCAGTGAAACCCTGAGCCTTTTTAGCAGATTCCAGGGCAGCTCCAGTACAATCCAGATCATGCTCAGTGAAGCAAAGAGGTGACTCAGCAAAACCTGTGACAAGCCTCATAGTCAACTGTCATAATTGTGGAGATAGCCATGAGTCCAAATGAGAGAGATGCTTAGCTTTTGGTCAACAGTGCCACACATGTAAAAAATAGAATCATTTCAAAGGTTCTGTTAATCCAAAGGGGAACATTCTTTTATTAAAAGAAAACATTCAAAGAGGCAAGTTCATCAAATATAAAGCTGTAACCCTACTTATTATGTTGATGGTGCATCAGTGCTTGATGAAACAGTCAAGGCAGTAGATCTGTGAGCAAAGAATGAAGTATTTTGTACTGTTCTGATTAATGGGAGACCTGCAGAACTAAAAGTTAATACTGATAAAAAGTGCAATGTTATGTCAGCAGAAATGTTTGCCAAAGTATGAGGTTGTGAGAAGCTTGATCTGCCAAAGTGTGCGAAGCTTGTTGCTTATGCTGGTGAAGAAATTCATACAGAAGGCTCAGTAGTGCTTTCATGTTAGTCTGCTGAAAACAGCTATAACTTCAAATTGTACGTAGTTAAGATACAAGTGCAGTCATTGTTAGGCCTCAGAGACAGTTTGAAAATGAGACTGCTTTCATTTAATGCAGATGTAAGCACGTGTAACAACAAGAATGTCACACAAACTATTTTTCTGACTATGCTGATCTTTTTGAAGACAAGTTAGACAAACTCTCAGCTGGGTACTCCATGAAGTTAGACCACAAGGTAAGCTCAGTTATCAGACCAACACAGGAAATTCCAGAAGCCATGCAAAGCAGAGTCAAAGCTGAACTAGACAGAATGGTGCGTCTAGTAGTAATTTGTCCAGTAGAAGAACCAACTGAATGGGTATTCTCCATGGTGGTAGCTCATAAGGAAAGTTCACATGATATTAGAATGTATATTGATCCAAGAGAGTTGAATAAAGCACTAAAACAACCTCATCATCCAATGCATACAGTTGAAGAAGTTGCTGCTCTTATGCCAAATGCCGCTGTTGTTTTTTTGTCTTAGATGCAAAAAGTTCATTTTGGCAAATTTTGCTTGATCGAAAATCTTCATTGCTAACCACTTTTGCTACACTGTTTGGAAGGTACAGATTTTTGAGAATGCCATTTGGGATAAATTCTTCCAGTGAAGTCTTTCAATGTATGATGTAGCAAAATCTTTCTGGCTATCCATGTGCTATAATAGTAGATGATATTCTTGTAGGAGGAAATGGTGAAGTCCAACATCATAGAAACCTCAAGAAAGTTGTGGAACGTGCTCATGAAGTGAATCTTAAGCTAAATCCTCAGAAATGCAAGTTCAGGCTACAAGAAGTTACTTAGGTGGGTCATTTGGTCATAAAGACTCCTATGATCATGTTAAATACAGGCAAGCTAGGAATGAGACTAAAAAATCCATTTTGAAACACAAAAACCAATACTACTGTAATTTACAGACAGCAAACCAGAACAACCTTCAGAATTTCTGGGCAGGTCTGAATAATCTACTTCATCCTGGAAAAACATCTACCCCTATCCCCACTGCTACCATTGATAAACCCCCCGAGGATGTATCAGATAGTTTTAACCATTTCTTACTCTCATTCAGCTTCCAACCAGTGTCCACATCACTTATCCATACCTTGATCAAAAAATTAAAACCAACCACACTCTCAGCTGACCAACTCCCTGCTGAGTACCTTCAAAAATCAGCTGATGCCATTGCCTATCCAGTATCAATACTAATTAACCGCACCATAGCAGAGGCTAAAATTTCCACCATTTGGAAAACATCCTATGTAATCCAACTACATAAAGGAGGTTCCTCCACTAAATTCTCCAACTATAGACCGATAGTTATATTTTTTCCGCTAGCTAAGATTATGGAAAAATGTATACACAAACAACTCATGCACCACTTAATTCAGAATCACTTCATGGCCGATACCCAATATGGCTTCTGTCCACACCACAACACAAGCTCAGCCCTACTAGCATTTACCAATACCATAAATAATAATCGTAACAATAATCACATATCCTCAGCCCTCTTCTTGGATCTTTCCAAGACATTTGACATGGTGGATCACCAACTTTTGATTCACACCCTGCAATCTTTCTGTCTAAATTCCAATGCCATTCAATGGTTTAAATCCTACCTCAGTGGGAGGCAGCAGGCTGTTCTCTGGCAGAACAAGCTCTCTAACCTATTACCTAACACCCTTGGAGTGCCACAAGGATCCATATTAGGGCCCCTACTGTTTTCCATCTTTATAAACAACTTATATACAGTCATCCCGAATGTCAGCTTTATCCAATACGCTGATGATTCCACCCTGATTTGCTCAGCCCCATCCCCTTCAGACTTAAGGTCTGTCACCCAGTCCACCTTTAATACTATAGAAAACATTGATTGTTGCTAAATCCCCAAAAAACTAAAATGTTGTTATTCTCTCCAATACAGAGGTCTGCTCCATTTGCATTCACAATAAATGCAAAAGATGGCACAATAATCACCCATAACTCCTCTACAAAACTATTAGGAGTCATTATCGATAATAACCTAAAATTTGACCTTCATGTAAATCAAACGATCAAAACCATCAATAAAATCTTGGGTCACTGTATAGAATAAAAGCCTTCTTAACCCCTCCAGCTAAGGTTGCCATAGCTCACTCTCATGCATCCCCCCTTCCCTGTAATCTAAATAAGACTGTACTTAATAGACTCTCAACCTGTTACAATCACATTGCCAGGTTTGCCACTGGCCTGCCTGTTAGAACACACCACTGCATCAACCTTAAACAGCGTTGGTGGCTAGAACTTCCCAGTCTAATTCAATATAACCTTATGGTTATGGTTAATAAAATCCTCTATTATCCAGATAACACACCGGCTCTTAAAAACATTATCACCCCCTACAACAATCTAAGACTGCTTCGATCCTCAAACAGACTACAAATTCAGACAATTAAAACTGATAATGTAGCCGGTGACTCCCTCTTTGCTAACTCTGCAGGCAGAGCCTGGAACATACTTCCAGCTGACATTACTTTGCTCTCCTCCCTATGCCATTTCAAAGCTAAACTCAACCAACATCTAGCACTAAACTGGCTTTGCCACTGTAAAAAGCCTGGCTAACTCTCACCATGAATGTGTATAATCTATTAATCAAAATACAGTTTAATTTTTCCACTGACTGTTACCAGGGGTAACTCAAACTTGTGATATTGTCTACTCATGTCTGCTTATGTTGTTTTTGTAACTATCATATCTGTAATATGTTTTTTTTTGTTATTACTGTATCTGTCTACCTTGGAGCTTTTCTCCCCAGGCCTCTGCTGAAAATGGACATTAATCCAGTCGGACTATCCCGGTCAACAAATGTAAAATAAATAAATAAATAAAATAAAAAATGTGTTTACCATTTCAGGCTTACAAACAGATCCTTGCAAGCAAATTGCAATTTCCTGAGGTGCCAGCTCCAGACAATGTGACTTCCTTGTAACGTTTTATTGGCACGGTCAACTATTTGGGCAAGTTCATCCCAGATCTGAGTGACCTTTCAGCACTGCTAAGAGAGCTGACATGCAAAGATGTAACTTAGTCCTGGTCAGAACAACACCAAAGAGCATTTGATGTCCTGAAACAGAGAACTGGCAGTCCATCCAGTTTACCATATTATGATGTTCACAAACATGTAACTCTTTCTTGTGATGCTTCAGAATTTGGTGCTGGTGCAGTTATTCTTCTGGATGGCAGACCAGAAGCCTATGCATCTAGAACTTCAACCCAAACCAAGATGCAGTATGCTCAGATAGAGAAAGAGCTCTTGGTAATTGTGTTTGCATGTTCAAAGTTCCATGATTATATTTATGGCCGACCTATGCAAATTGAGACAGACCACCAACCACTGGTCACTACTTTGAAAAAGCCAAATGACACAGCTCCCGTGAGACTGCAACAAATGATGTTGAAATTGCAAAAGTACAATTTTGACTTGGTTTACACAAAGGCAATCTTCTTTATCTTGCTGATACTTTATCCAGATCGCCCAGAAAAAACACTGAACAGCATGAAAATGAGAAACCTAATTTTGAAATCATGGCAGTGAGAAATTTTGCTTCCACACATCTTGATGAACTTAGAACTCACACAGCTTTAGATCCAGTTGTCCAGAAGCTCAACTACTTTATCAGTCAAGGATGGCCATCAAAGCAATCTTGTTTACCACCTGATTTTCAGCAGTATTTTCCTTAAAGAGATGAGATTTTGATGGACGATGATATCATCATGAAAGGTCCAAAAGTGCTTGTTCTAAAATCCTTGCAACAAGAGTATATTAAAATCTTGAATTGTGACCACCCAGGAACTGATTCTACCAAAAGAAGGGTGAGAGGACTAGTATTTTGGCCTTCTATATCAAAAGGAATTGAGAAAGAACTCTGTTTGTTCTGTTGGTAATAGGGTTAAACAGCATCAGGAAAAAAAAAAAAACTTCAGCTAAGCCAGATTCCTGAACTACCTTGGTTGACAGTAGCTACAGATGTTTTCGAAGGGAATGGTCAGCATTAGTTGGTGTTGGTAGATTCTTATTCAAATTGGTTCGAGCTTGACCTACTTCCTAACCTGACGTCCAATACTATAATTATGAAGTTGAAGAGACATTTTTCTGTCCATGGTAGTCTGCAGAAAGTAATTTCTGACAATGGTGCACAGTTTACAAGTCAGCAGTTTAAAAGATTTGCTGAAACATGGGACTTTGTTCATGTTATGAGTAGTCCTGAATACCCACAATGAAACGGCTTGGCTGAACATTGAGTTCAAAATACAAAACTGTTGTTGGAAAAGTCTACATGTGATAATGCTGATGTTTTTTTAAATCTGGTTAATCTCAGAAACATACCTCATGACGATCTTCTTGGTTCTTCTGCCAAGAGATTAATGTCAGAACCAACCAGGAGAGCACGGCAAATCAGTAAGTATTTGTTGGTTTCTGAGTACTAAAACAACAAAACTGTAAAAGCTCAACTCCTAAAGAAGCATTTCTCCCAAAAGTTCTTCTATGATAAAACCAACAAGCCTCTGAATGCTTTAAAAGGAGAGATAGTGAGGATGCAGACGGCAAAAGGATTTGACCGAATAGGACTTGTGTGAAGAACCGGGAATGTATATCTTTGAGTTGCAAGGCAAGCAATTCAGGCGGAATAGGAAACTTTTACTACCGGTGTCTGAACCAGCGTTGCAACATTTTGCTTGTAACAGAGACTCTAATTCTCAGAGTGATTTGTCTAATGTTCCTGTTCCAGAGAACATTTCATCATCTGTTCCTGTTCCTGAAAGTATCCTCGAAAATCCTCAAGAAGAACATTCCCCAGTGACTGTCCCCATTGCTAAACCCAGTTGTAATTATTACATTACGAGGTCAGGTCGTATCTCAAGACCTAATCCTAAATACGCAGCAACCTAGACATGATTGTTATTGTTTTGTATATATCTGTATAATCTGCATGCTTATTGGATTGTTATTTTCATTGCAGGATAGAATAGTCAAAGAGGGAGGATGTAGAGTGTGTGTGTTGTACCTTTAAGAGCCTTTCCAGTCAGTGAGCATGTGCATATAAGTATCGAGCATGTGCAAGCAAGAGTGCCATTTTGAGTCAGCAGCCAGTGTGAAAGCAGGTATGTGCATAGTAGTCAGTCAGTTAAAGTTTAATGGTCCAATCATCCACCCTGATGTTTGTGTGTAATAAACTACTTAAATGAACACCTAGTCTCATCGTCTTTTTTGAATACAAAAGACGAGCGACAATAATGATGATGATTATGATGCAGAGTTTAAAACCAGTTAAGAATAAATTTGCAGAGGGGGTTTTGAATGCATATTTGCACAATTTAGTTAGACCATTGTGTTGTTGGGTAAAACTCAACTGTTTTCGGTATTGCTAAAAACAGGTAAGGTGTTTTCTGTCCACTTTTACATTATTTGGTATGAACTACAGTTATGATAATTTGTGCAAGAAATTATAATTTGTGATGTTTCACAGAGATGTGTGAAGGATGAATATGTTACTGTAATGCGCTTCTTATCCTGCCTGGTCATTGTTAGCTAAATCCTATGACTGAATTAATTTTTCCTTTCAGCCTGTTTTCTCTGTCAGTTTTTTTTTCAAATGCCTATTGCATTTGCTGTCTACTCAGCAGTGTGCAAGCAGCGTTCACTGCCTACGGAAAAAGTGAAACATTTATTTTAGGATACCTTCTTTAGTGCAAGCAAGCTTGAGGCTTGTGTGTGGTTATCTGTACGCTATATTGATAGAACTCAGGGAATAATTTCAGCCTGGTCACTAACTTTTTCTGTGGCACAAGGTATAAGTGCAGTGATCTTAAAATGTGAAAACAGCTGTTGCAGAGTTTGAATTCAGTTTTTATTTTATTTTACATTTGTTAACTGGAATGGTCCGACTGGACGCAGGTCCATTTTCAGCGGAGGCCAGGGGAGAAAAGCTCCACAGTAAATAACATTTTACACAATATGTTAAAATACAGTATACAGAGAATTTTCAAACAATATGTTACAATACAGTATACAGCAGAAGACGTAACAAGACCTATATGTACAGGAAAAATAGTTACACATGGTTAATAACAGAATAAGTATACAAATTCAATCAGCATTAGGAGAAGACCTAGACTGTAATATATATTACAGTAAGTATATTAGGAAATGAGGTATATAAGTGGAATAATTTGAGGACTTATGTAATACATGGGCATAACAACTTATTCTTTAAGTGTGTTCTAAGTGAGTTTTAAAGTGAGAAGAGATGGGGAGACATCAGAGGAGGGTGGAGATTATTCCAGGTTCTAGCTATGGAGTGGGAGAACAGTGCTTTTCCTGGAGTATTGTTAGCCCTTAAGATACAGAGGAGAGGTTTGCCAGAAAAGCGGAGAGGACTATTTGTATTATAGTGGGAGAGAAGCTGGCCTAGTGCAGGGTTTTTTTCTGGATGTGTTACCACATTGTAGGCAATGACTAATTGGTGATAGGTTAGTAGCCGGGGAAGTTCCAGACATTGCAGTTCTCTTAGAGCCTGGCAATGGTGGGTTCTAAAGGTGGAGTTGTTTGCAAACTTGGCGATTTTATTATAGCATGATTCGAGTCTGGCAAGGTCAAGTTTTCTAAGCTGGGTAAGAATGGGACCAGCATACATTAGGGTAGACAAGAGGTGAGTTTGGGCTAGGGTAATCCGTGCTTGTTTTGAGAGGGATTTCCTGTGCCTATATAGTGTTCCCATTTTTTTATGGAAGTTATTAATAGTTTGTGAAATGTGGATGTCGAAGTGCAGATTTTTATAACTTTCACCACCTAGGAGTTTGGTATGGTCAGAGGGAGAGATAATAGTGACATTTCTGGAGGAAATAGTGAAGGACAGAGGGGTGGAAATAGTTTTGTTGGGGGTGAAAAGTAATAATTTGGTTTTATTAGGGTTTTGGATAAGTTGGATCTGAGTGATCCAACTTTCCACAGAACTAAAGGATTCCTGGGTGACTTGTTGTAGGGTGGGAAGTGATGGAGCTGAACAGATAAGAATTGAATTGTCAGCGTATTGTATAAGTGAAGCATGCTTTGTGATGGTATGGAGATAACCGGTAAATATGGAGAAAAGAAATGGGCCTAATATGGAGCCTTTTGGTACACCTATGGTAGTCGGGAGTAAAGGGGATAGTCCACTTTGTCATTGGACAGATTGTTGCCTATTTGACAGATAGCTTTTAAACCAGACTATAGCAGAAAGGACAAAGGATAGGGATGTCAGGGTGTCTAGTAGTAAGGAATGTGAAACCATGTCAAATGCTTTGGAGAGGTCTAGAAATATTGCAGATACAAAGTTATTATTATTTCCATGTTGGTTGATCAGATTGGTGAAAGAGAGCAGAGCGGTGGTTGTGCTATGGTGTTGTCGGAAGCAATGCTGTGTGGGGGAGAGGAGAAGTTGTGACTTTAGGAATTGTGTTATCTGAGAATGCATACATTTCTCTAGTAATTTAGATAAGGGGGTAGAATGGCAATGGGACAATAATTTGAGTATTTGTAAGAGTTTCTGCCTTTATGTAGTGGAATAATGTATGATACCTTCCATAGCTGTGGGACATATGCTTCTTGTATGGAGCGATTAATAAGAATAGAATTAGGGTAGGATAAGGATTCAGCAGCTATTTTTAGGAAGTTGGCTGGTAGATTGTCAGCAGCAAGGGTGGTAGGTTTCAGTTTTAGGAGGTGTTTTTTAATTGTTGAGGTGGGAAGGGGTGAGAGTGTAAAGCATGAGATGTCAGGGCATTTGGTTGGGTTATATGTAGGGCTGTTTTGGGATAGTTGGGAGGATAGTGTTAAGATGGATTCTGTGAAGTGGTGATTGAATTGGGAGGCAATGTCCTTGTTGTCATTCATGGCGTTAGGAGTGGGAGTGGTAGTTTTGCCTGATTTTAGGAGAGAGTTATTGGCATGCAAAAACTTTTGGGGATCTTTTGAATATTTGTTTTGGATATCGAGAAAGTAATTTTGTCTATTGAGTTTAGTTTGTCTTTTGGCCTGATTTCTATGTTGTAGGTAACTTTGTTTGGTTAGGCTAGTATTATATTTCTTCCAAATTCTCCAAGCCTTATCCCTTGACTTTAGAAAGGCTCTAGTTTCCTTAGTTAGCCATGGTGCATAATTTGACTTGGCTCTTATTTTCCTAATTGCTGTGAGTCTATCAGGGATATTGATGAGAATATTGTTGAAGTAGTCAATGAATTGGTCTAGATTTAGGGTTTGTAGTGGTTTCCAGTTACTATGTTTTAGAATACTGTTTAGCTCTTGTATAGTTAGTTTACAAGTTGACAGAAAGTTTTACAAAGGGGGACAGAATGCAATTTCTCACAACATTTTCATTAGGAATGTCACAGTAAATGCATAAGTATCACCAGAAGCCCAATATAATATGTGTAAGTTTTGTTAAACATGACAATAATATTTAATGTATAATGCACATACTTAGGTATGATGTGCATAACATTTTTTTGTTCTAATTTTTGAGTTCTCACAAATCATAAGTATGTGTTTAGGACAGTATGTATTATGAAGTATGCATTGTAACCTAACCCACCATGTCTTACTCAAGTCATGCAGCTGCATGCATCTGAGATGTATTTACAAACAAAGATATTGCCTTTTACAAAAAAATTCAGTCCCATGACTAAAAAAGTGACGGACAGGCGTCTACTAAGTATGTGTACTTTCACTCTTAATTTACTGTACCTCTAATTACTATGTCAACAAGTGAGTTCTTCTGTGGCAGTGATAGTTCATGAGCAAACCGTTTAACATTTTATCCTTTTAGGTTCATAGGTTCATAGGTGTTTACTAGGCTAATGCCCACAAGGGCCTTTTTAAGCCTAGCCATGCAGCTCAAATCTCTGACGAGTTCTAATACCCTTGATAAGTGTAAGCACAGGTTTGGGAGATATACCATTTACAGGTTACCTGTGTCCATTAGAGACATAAGTGCCAAACCAGGGATGAATTTCTAGTTTCCCATCCAATTGTCCAAGTTGCACTTGAATTGGATTAGTGAGGAACTCTGCTTCACATGGATGGGAAGCCTTTTCCATAGATGGAGTAGTCTCTGGGATACATACCTATCTCTCCATCAGGACCTATTTATATAGCAGGAAAGGTTTAAGTCTTTAGAATGGGTGATTCTGGTGCTGTTTGTTTTGTGGATATGCAGGAAGTCCATCAGAGTGGGGTCTGACAATGTCCTATATGCCAGGCATTGATCTCCCCTTAAAAGCCTGTAGGAGACAGAATACAGGAATATGGCCTTGAGGTGGTCTGCATAGGACATTTTGTTACACCCTATATTCTTTTAGTGAGGAACCTCTGTGGATGTTCCAATTGGTGGATATGTCTGGTTAGGTACATACCAAAGGGGGCATTGTACTCAATGACAGGTCTGATGAATGCTGAATACAGTGGAACAATGACTTCCTTGGACTTAGATGCCATACCTTTGTTTATAAGTTGTGCAATATAGAATGATTTCCTTACCATTGTAGACATATGATGGTCAAAGCCTAGATTACTATCTATGTGTGTCCCTAAGTCCCTGACTACTGGGTCAACTCTAAGGGGTGTGTTGTCAATATGATAGTTAACAGGAATGGATGACTTCCCAAAGGATACTATTATGCATTTCTTGGCATTTAGTTTTAGTCCATGGCTCTGACACCAGTTGTTTGTCTGTGTCAGCCCCTTCTGGAGAACATTTGTGTCAGTGTGAGAATTAACGACAGCTCCTAATTTGCAATCATCTGCAGATTTAGTCAGCCAGAGACCACTGGCATTGGCTTTGACTTCTGAGAAGTAAATGCCAAAAAGGAGCGGTCTAAGGACTGATCCCTGAGGGACTCCACTTGTGATTGGCATCTTTTTAGAGGTGGACTCCCCAATTCTAACTTCCTGGGTCTGCCTGTGAGCCAGTTGTTTATCCATTGGGTTACATATGGGTTTGTTCCTAACCTCCTGAGCTTGTCAACAATGCCTGGGGTTGGTATTATGTTAAATGCCTTGGCCAGGTCAAGGTAGGCAGACTATACAATTTTGCCCTCATCCATTGCTTTGGTGACCTTCTCAAAGAAGTCCACCAGGTTGAGTAGGCATGGTCTGCCCTTGACAAAACCAGACTGAGTTGGGTCCAGTGTCTGGAGATTTACTATATCACTATTGATCATCTCCATGATAATTCTTTCTATGGCTTTACATATACGACTAATGAGACTTATGGGTCTGTAGTTTCCAGGGTCTGTAGATGGCCCACCTTTCTGCAGATGAATGACTGTTGCCTTTCTCGATTGATGAGGCACGAAACCTGTTTGGAAGCTACAGTTAAATAGTAATTTCAGAGGCCCTGATAGGTCATGTTTCATGCTATTTAGAAGACATCCTGGGATATTGTCTAAGCCTATTGATGCAGTGTTCTTGGTCTTAGAGAGAACTTTAAGGACCTGTTCCCTAGTGATAGTAGAGGGAGTTATATTTGATGATATTTCCTGAATGAAGGTTGAGTGGAAGAGAGGCATAAAGCTGGAGCTGAATTTATCAGCCAGAAGGTTTATTATGTCTTCTGGCTCAGTATAGGTGGCTCCATTTACAATGAGCTCTGCACACAATTGTGTATTGCCTTTGAGGTTGCAGACATAGCTAAAGAATGTTTTGTGGTTGTCCTTGGCCTGGGAGGCCAAGCTTACCTCAAATTTGGCTTTGGTAGACTTTATTTGTCCTCTGAGTTGTTTGTTTAGTTTGATGAGAGTGCTTTTATCCTGCTGGGTGCTGAACCTCCTAATTTTTGCCATGATTTTCTTCCTCCTGTTATATAACCAATTTATTTTGTGATTCTTTTTTGAGTTAGTTCTGTACTTCTTCCTGGTGGGTACTGCTGCCTCTATGCAGCTATTAACATGCTTGTACAGGGTTTCTGTGAACAGTTCTGCATAGGCAGCAGTGTTCTCAGGGTTTATGGGTGCTTGAAATTTTGCCAGGTTCTCACTTAATTGCAGGACGTTAGCCTTAGAAAGGTTGCTGAATAGTCTAGGTTTAGCTGGGGGTCCAGGTTTTATTTTTACTTTAAAGTAGACCATTTTGTTGTCTGACCTTACCTGGGAAGGCATTACAGTAGGGGGTGTGCAGCAGTCTCCCATATTTATGAGGACCAGATCAAGTATGGTTGCATCCCTCATTGGTGTACTGACTATCTGGTCCAGGGAGTTTGTGTTTACAAAATCCAGGAATCTCTGTGCACGTACATTTGGTGTCATATAGGATTCCCAGTTAACAGTGGGGTTATTAAAGTCACCCATGAATATGGTATCGGGTTGGATGGTTAGTGTTTCTAATAAGTTTAAGTAGATGGTATGGGTTTCCTTTGGGTTTGATTCTCAGGTGGTACTTCTCAATTTCCAGCATGCCAGTATGTGACAAGTCATACCATTTTTCCTCCAAACCAGTCATGATTGTAACCAGTACCATAAAGCACATCGGTGTTTAACATTGGAACATCTCAACAGTTTGAGCATCGCAGATGGCCAAATCTCACTGCCATTTTTAACACCTTCTGTGCTTCTTGATGTACTCATTGCCAGTGTATTTGGCAAGTCATTGCTGATCTCCTAGTTGCACAAATGCACCTGGCAAGGCTGTGCAGTTTTGTGCACAAGCTGCTACATGTAAGATCTGAACTGGGTGCCGATTCTGACACTTATTTCTACCTTGGTTGCTACAGATATGGCTGGCGACCATGGGGATGGTGTTCCATTTAGAGCACAAAGGTGGGGTTTTGAGATGTCCTCCTGAAGTGCTACAGCTGGGGGCTACTGCAGGGGGAAATATGCAGGGTTTCAGTATAAGGCTGAGGCTTGGAATAGCTTGGCCAAGACTGTCTCCAGTGCAAGTGTCATCCTACGCAGTGGACAGCAATGTTGTCATCACTCCACTGACATGAAGAGATGCAAGAGGGACCTTCTTAGCCAATGGGAGGTTAAGTTTAAAACTGCTAACATCCCTCAATTGTGTAAGTTTACTGACCCATAACCTGATTATGATATGGCATTAATTAGCAGCCAGCCAGTGCACTTACCATTCTGTTTTTCATATATTTTTTTCTTTATCTACCGTACAGTTGCATCAGAGATTGCAGAAAACCATGAGATGTATTAGAATAGACTAACTCACCTCAGAGAGGCACAGGGTAAATAAGCATCAGGTCTGATTACAGGGCACAGAAGTATTTTTGGTCCATCACTGTATATCGACTTGAACAGGCACACCTTCATTTTTTTATCAAGCATACATACCTGCACCAACAGCTCTTGGTTATTTTACTAGGGAATGAGCACATCAGATTAATTGTATTTAGGTTCAATACGCAAAGGCAGATATTCATTTTTTTCACAGGCAACTATTTAAACAATATTTTAACTTCAATACTGCTTGGCATTAACAATTCAATATTTGCAAATGTGGTTACTACATCAGAAAGCAGATAGCTAATATGGCACAGTGAAATACATCATTTTATTAGTTATAGCATACCATTGTGATTGATTTTATGATACATTCATACCTTCCCATCATATCTAGATATGGCCAAGATGTACTTATGTATTTTTATCTAGTGAAATAATTAAGTAATGTGACATGTCACTGATCTAATTCTCTTTTTTGTCTCCACCCTCCCTATTTCTTTTTTTTTTTTACATCGGTACTGAAAACAAACTATCAGCACAGGGAAGTAGACTGGCCACTGGAGTTGGCCCGTCATACCGCCAAAGGTGGCTGCAGCAGCAACACTACAGGCAGCACAGACACCCAACACATCTGGGCTGTAACCTATCTGTGTTGCCTGCACAGCTCATGCCCTACCTTCTCTACCTGTGTTAGGTAGCTCTGCCCCAGTTGCTGCTGCCGTAGTGCCCCCCAGGAGCAGAAGTAGTAGTGGTAGTGATTGTGACAGGAGCTGACAGGGCTGGAGGAGGCTGATATGGAAAGAGGCCTCTGTGTCTGAATTGGCAAGATAGGAAAGGTCCTGTGTCATATTGCCAAAACAATGCCAAGTCCATCACTGATGCATGCAGCAGACACAGGAGACAGTGATAATTCTGTGGGCGATTACTAGATTCTCACTGTTATTAAGCTAGATGTGGTGCACCTCCAAGCTCCCATACCTATCCCCAATCATGGTGTCCTCCCAACTTGTTGTGTCTATCACAATCCTGTCTGTCTTGTATGTCCTGTTTTCCTGTGCTTGCTATGTAGTCTGCTCTACCTACTTGACCCTCTCATTCGTAAGCACCTTCCCCAACATATCTCTCTCAAAAAAAAAAAAAAAAATGGGTACCTGCTCTACCAAAGAATTGTACCCCATACACAGCCCTGCACTTTGCCTATACGTCATCTTGACACACTCAATTTGGTCCAGTTGGTTATACAACATTATTCTGTTATTGTCATCCAGCCCTGGTGTGGGACTGGTCAAAATGAAGAAATTCTTTGTACAATTCTACACTTACGCAGTGAAGAAGTAGACAGCTATGGTGCTCTCCCAACACTCTCCGGCAAATTCCTATATTCTTCCCCCTGTGTTCTGCCCTCTGCTGTCACCCTCATTTTGACTACTATCCTATCAACCATTTTTACATGTTTAATCTGGTGAAAAAACACACACAAAACATGTGGCCAGAAATGACCAATCAAAAAGCCCCCACTTTTTGTCCTCGGCGTTTATGCAGAGGTTACCATCAGGCACCAATACTAAGTGACAGTGAATGTCATTTAAGTTCCTATGGCAAAAACTGAAAATTGTAATTTCTTCTGCAGTAGTCTGGTTACTTTCATGGAAATATGCTTAAATCTGCTGCGCTATGATAATACAGACTAAAGCTTAAGACACCACTTTAAAGCAGTTATTGTAACAGTTCTTAGGCTGCTGGGTATAGCAAATTATATGCTCCTATGTGGTCTGGTGAGATAATCCCCCTGTCTATAGACTGATGTTTTTGCATGGAATCATTGGTTTGATTACAGCTGTGTGTAATAGTATTATTTCAAAACAGTGTAAGAAACTTCACTGTGTGGAAGATTTTCAATTTATATATCTCTAGGTAATCACTGTATATTAATAAGATCAGATAATGATAGTAGAAGTAATGAACTTAACTTGTCCTAAGTCAAAAAAATAATAAAATATATAATATGAAATATTATACAGAATTACTAAGTATTCAAAAATAATCCAAGCAAGGTAGCCAGTCTGTTTCCAGCTGAAAATCTTTTATTAAGCAGACTGTCTACCCTGCTTGGATATCAAATCATTTTGTAAAAACCTGCCAGTGAACAGTTGTTCTATGAATGTCATGGTGTGAGTGCTCCTTCATCACACATATTCAATAATGACTTGTATAGCATATCTACACAGATACAGTGCGTTTCAAATCTGAGACAATGATGTTGGACAAAATAAAAAGAACAGCTTCCTTGACTGATAAATGTTTAATATTGCAATGCTCACAGTTGTGTGAACATTAATATAGTTACCTCCTTATCTTCTGACAAATTTATATTACACACACTATCCTCAAATGTCCTTTGTTACTTCACATATTAATTTAATTTCTTTGTGAGAAGATCCATTGCTATCTCATGTTGCAGGCATTCTCAGTAACAGCTGTGTACAGTGTGTAGTACAATAAGCAGAGGTTTGAATCTCGTAACATCTGTCCGTCACATAACTGTGTCAGACAGGAGTGGCTTAGACAAAAGAAGCATTTATTGCACATTCAGAGGGTAATATTTTTAGGGTATCAGCCTCCATGATAAGGATCCCTTCCATTACAATAGGGAAGTGCTGTAAGTCCTTCTGGTATGTTCACCATGACACACATATTATGCCTATTTCTGGCGTCACAGGTTGAGACACATCTTTCTGATATCTGTCCTGGCATGTGCTCAAGTCTGGTAAGATGCATATGTTGAACATGTCATTGATTGTTCAAAGATATGACTTAATTTCCAGATATGAATGCTCTGTATTGAATGTCTTCATTTGGACATGTATGTATCACTATAATTGTTTTCTTCATACTGTGTAGCTTTATTGGACATGAGGACTTGCATTTTTAAAACACTTTCCCTTAGACTAGTATCAACTTTAACAACATTGGAATAAAGTAAATGAGTGCACAATATGCCCTGAGTGCATTATAAGGAAATCATAGTTTTGTTATTTATGCAACATTTTCTGTTTTATTACAGTGTACATTTTATGTAAGACCAGGAGGGGTATTTGTTAGTTTAGATGAATCCATCTGGAGCAAGTAAGTTTCCCAAACAGCTTTCATTCTTGAAACACTGTTTTGCGTTAATCAAAAAGAGGACTGTCAAACTGTGTTTTTTGTACAAGGAGATATGCATTGTCTGCAACACATTCCATTCCATGTGTCAAATGGCTATGCCAGGCATATGGATACATTGTTATGAGTCATGAAGAGGAGTGAAAAAAAAATCCTTGTATCATACGTTGAAATAGAAAGATGAAAAGGGACTGGTAATGCAGTTACATAATGACTATATATGATGACAATATGCCCTGAGTGCATTATAAGGAAATCATAATTTTGTTATTTATGCAACATTTACTGTTTTATTACAGTGTACATTTTATGTAAGACCAGGAGGGGTATTTATTAGTTTAGATAACCCCTGAATTTTCAAGAAACATCAGAGATTACACTCACTCTACAGTTTATACACCATAGTGCTGAATAGTCATTATGTATGCAAAGCACATGAACAAAGGGTCCTGAATGATTTAATATGGTGCTGGTCTTACATTACCCTACTTGTCTGTGTTCTCTAGTGCATGTTATATCAGTAAGTATGCTTCTTTGGGCCTACAGGTCATAAGCACCTATAGATATTTGTTGGGAGGGTGGCCTAATGGTTAAGGTGTCTGCCTTACAAACACAAGGTGCAGGGTTTGAGTCTCGCAAGGGATAATTGGCTAGGCTTAAAATGGCTCGTAAGGGCAGTTAGCTTAGTACTAATCTATGAACCTATGAGAGCCTCCTGGGCCATTTCAATAGTAGATATGTCTAAAAAGGGAAAATAAAATGGTCTTAGGAGGCAGTAATCCCAGCTGTACTGCAAAAAGCATAAACGCACTGCTACTTCAAAATGTATAAATGTGTATTTTCATGTAAATTGGTACCAAGGAATACAATCATCAGACATTATACTCTGTCTACAGTTTATACACCATAGTGCTGAATAGTCATTATGTATACGAAGCACTTGGACAACCATCAGAGCTTATACTCACTCTACGGTTTATACACCATAGTGCTGAATAGTCATTATGTATACAAAGCACATGAACAACGGGCCCTGAATGATTTAATATGGTGCTGGTCTTACTTTACCCTACTTGTCTGTGTTCTCTAGTGCATGTTATATCAGTAAGCATGCTTCTTCGGGCCTATATGTCATAAGCACCTACGGATATGAATGCTGCTATAGGCTACCAATTGTACCAACAATTGCTTGTACTGTGTCAAGTTGGCGTATTGGATAGTATGCTCTGAAACTTAACATCTTGTAGTTGAAATCCTTAAGGTCCTGAAAATAGGGTGGTGTTAGTGGAATTGCTTTGTCATCCAATACTTTACTGTGAACCTCCCTGTATTCATTTGCAGCTGCTGTATTTTGAATGGTAAGCTTTTAGTTGTCCAGGTAAGGAATATTGTACTAGCCTTTCACTTGATGCCTTGGTACATTGATTTAAATCGGGGTAGACATACTGGCTGCAATGGAGGCAGAGGAGTATGGTGTTCCAGTATGACATCTATCGCTCACCTTAAAGATGAAACTGCTGTCACCTTCATGTGAGTTATGGCTTGTGCAACTAGTGTGGCACAGAGATAAGACAGGTGGTCATGGGATGCTCTCATTCATAGTTTGTGCTGCTGTTGCAGTATCTGGAATGTTGCTACATGCCATTTGCAGTATGCGGTTGCTTTCACCACATAACAGCAGTAACCATTATTGTTGCTGTTTCTTTTTTCACATTAATAAAAAAGCCACAGCTATGTGTAGTGATGCTGTTCCCTTTTTTGTAGACACAGCATTATATACAGTGCTCAGATCTACATGCAATCTGCCACTGGTCAGAACCAGAGGCATCCTTCTCAGCCTCCATATTCATATACTAATTACCTCCCTGTACTGCTGTTATTTATTCCAGACCCTTACTGCTGTTCACATTACTGTTGTGGCTTCTGTGGGTGGGGGATTGCTACTTTCTTCAGAATTTTGCTCACTGTCTTCCATGCACTCTGATATGATCTTAATATAAACTTTCAAGACCGGAAAAACAAACTAGCGAAAAGCACCGCTAATTCAAAAGCCAAGAACTCGACTCAGGCCAGTCCAAATGTAAAAAACATGAAAAACAACAAATTTTATTAAGCCACTATAGTAATCATTATATTAGTTATTTTATTTGAAAGCAGGCAAGATACAATGTATGCATAGGTAATCTTTGATTAGGAAGCGTCCGCTTCCATTATTAGTATTTATACTGTAGGTTGAACACTGTCATTATTTTTATGTTATTTTATATATTTAACACATTTATCTACTTTATACAAGTTTAATAATCAAAATACTGGGATTTTTTTCTTTCAGTTTCAAAGCCTGCTATTATTACAGTCTCGGTGTATGAATTATTTTATTATGTTAATAGAGAATTGCAAATGCACCTTAGTTAGTTAGCTGTGATCTGTACCTTTAAGGAGTTAAAGGAAGAGCAAGGGGCGTGGTTAAGTGTTTCAATGCTGGTATTTAAACTCACTTGTAATGGTGTGAATGTTTTGTCTGAAGAAGTTAGTGCAAGGTACTAACAAAAAGCTTTTATAGTGGCTTAATAAAATTTGTTGTTTTTCATGTTTTTTTACGTTTGGACTGGCCTGAGTCGAGTTCTTGGCTTTTGAATTAGCTGTGGTTTTTGCTAGTTTGTTTTTCCAGTCTTGAAAGTTTATTTCTTTGGTGTTTTTATGTCCACCGCTTCATCGCCAGCAGGGACTATGCCAGAGCCAGGAGATTTAACTATTTTAATCAATCTTCTCACCGAGAAAGTGGAAAACGTAATGCAACGTGTGGAATGTCTTTCGCAGAGTACTTCATTATTAAATGGACTTAATACTTCACAAACATGTTCCTTGCAGATGCCTTTAACTGGATTTTTGGGTTCGATATCATCTAACGGAATTATTAATGCATCGGAGGTTCTACCTAACCTTACAACTCATTTGTTGATGCAAGAACGAGAAGGGAATATGAAGAATTTAGTAAGTGGCTGTATGAGCCCCCCAGGCGCACTTGGTTTAGCACAACAACAGAACAACATCTCGGATGGCCAAAGGGGAAGGTATGTGAATTTTAATTTAAATGAATGGCTTAATAGGTCGTTCCGTTTTGGATTCGAAAGTGACCGAGCTAGTAATGAAGTTATTAAACACGAGAATGTGAGTCTGCCTACTAAATTACATGTATTTGATCAAAAACTACTTAAAAGTATAAAATTACAACTCGAGGTGGCATATTTCAATGAATGTAGGCAAGCACACATAATCCCTAAAGGCCTCCGATCCTGGCAATACCCAACAGGGCTAGAGGAAGGTTCTAAATTCTACCAGGATTTGATAGCCCTGTTTGATAGACATGGGAATGAGTTGTTAAACCTAATTAGTGTACATTATCAAGAGACTATTAATGAGTTGAATAAGGAATTATCCATTTTAAATGAAGAGATAAAAACTGATTTTTTTTCCCAAGGTTTATATTTGAATATGAAAGGTCATATACTAGTATTGACCACTATATAACAAAGATTACCTCAACTAAAGTCAAAAAAATTACAAAGAGACATTAAGGCTTATAAGGATGGTGTAGCATATCCAAACCCCCCTAAGTCTCAGGGTAATTTTCTGAAAATTAACCCTAACCTACCGAAACATCCAATGAGGCCCTGTGGAGAGGGCAATATAACATCAGTTATGGAGCAGAACAAGGGGGCCAATCAAGAGAGACTGAGTCTAGAAGGAGTGGATGGAGCAGGGAGATAATATTGATAATCCAAGTCAATTTGATACAGGTTTGGTCGGGGTAAATTTTCAAACACAAGCCTTGTCTCCTCAACAAACATTGAGCAGAATGACGAGAAACAAATACAAATCGAGGAAGAACTGATGGAAGATGTTAGATTTCCTAATACCCGATCAAATAAACCCTTTGAAGTGATATATAACACAGGGAAGGACTTCAAAATATATAATTATTCAAATTTTGTTTTCTCCCAACTCCTTGTTGACATTTTAGCCAAGGGCTTAACTTTTATACCCTCTAGACGTGCTAGTGTTGATAAGTCAATTTTAGACCTCAAACTCTTTGTGAGAAAGTTGAACTTGGACCTTTTATTGGGAGAGTCGGTCCAACCAAGGCCTATGTATCACATTCCAAGTACATATAATCCACCTTTGGCCCCTTGCTTGGGAGTGTTTGAACACGTGTGATGTGGACATTAGGAATTTGCTTAAGTGTAAACGACAGACCCACTTCAACATTTCCAAGTTTGAATTGGACTCATTGGAAGCTCTCAGTTCTTCTTCTATCAGAATAATGAAACCTGACAAAGGAGGTGGATTAGTAGCTATGGAACAGGATGAATATACAGATAGACTTTTAGCGATACTTTCTACAGAGACCTATAGAGAAGTATCTAAGAATTAATTGAATATTAGTATGAACCATGTGCGGTCATACTTTGAAGACATGTTCATTAGTGGGTCTCTGGATATGGACATTTACAATTTTATTTCAGTACCCTCACCACACATTCCAGCATTATTTGGGAATCCTAAGATTCATAAAAGTATTGGTGATCCCCCTATGCGGCAATTAGTGAATGCGAGGGGTAGTATTACCTATGCAGCAGCGAAGGTAGTAGACACCATCCGCAAACAATATGTATCGCAGGTACCACACATAGCCAGAGATTCTTGGTCCTTTTTGGAAAAAGTTAGACTAGCTACCTTTGAAGGAAATACCTATTTTCTGACCATTGACATCATTGATTTATATTCTTCAATTCCCCATGAGGTAGCACTTGAATGGATTCAATTGAAGATGATTCATTACCAAGCTCCACCCAAAGAGATATCCATGGTGAGTGAATTGTTGAATATTATTTTGACATGTAACTATTTCACATTCAATAACAGATGGTTCCATCAGTTGATTGGTGTTCCTATGGGGTCTCCGTGTGGCACCAGTGTAGCTAATTTGGTCATGACTCATTGGGAAAGAATGTTTGCCTTTCCCAATAATATTATTCAAGAGAAAGTTGTTCTGTACATAAGATTCTTGGACGACATTTTTATCTTGTTTAATGGCTCACTGGAAGAAGCCCAAGACCTAGTGATCGGCTTCAATAATTCGTCTGACTTTTTGAAATTTACTTGTACAATAAACATGGAGAAGATATCCTATTTGGATGTGGAACTTTACAAAGACAGAAGTCTAGGCCAGTTTGGAGCCAGAATCCATTGGAAATCAACTTTCTCTAATTCTTATTTACATTATGATAGTGACCATCTGCTTCACCAGAAAAAGGCTATAGTCAAAGGACAACTTGTAAGAGCAGCTAGAATGGTGTCAAGGAATAGTGAATTTTTGGAAGAGTGTGATTTCATAGCCAATTTATTTCTGGATCGAGGTTATCCAGAAACCTTGATTGATGAGTTGTGTCTTGAAGTTAAGACCAAGAGAGCTAATGGCTATTTTTCTTCTATCTTGAGTCATGTTGTTTCTGAATTGAGTCATTCACCATCACCTGTATACCCTGATTTTCAGGGAAACATGTCCAGGTCCAATTTTATTTTAACTTTTAATACAGATGCCAATGACATAGTTACTATAATTAAGAGGAACTGGCGATTACTATCCCAAGTTACTTGGAGGTCCAATTTTTGATAAAGCCCTATTGATAACATGCAGAAGGGGCCCTAACATCAAATATATTCTGGAATCTATGCGAAATTTAGTAACACCAAGATCAGGGATGCATAAATGTAATATGTGCAAGTATTGCAGATTTGTCCAGGTAGGTACAGCTTTTACAGTTAAGAACAGGAAATTCCTCATCAGGGGACATTTCACTTGTTCCAGTACCCAAGTGGTATACCTTGCTCAATGTTCATCATGTTCCAGTTTTTACATTGGCAAGACTAAGAGGAAACTCCAGGAAAGAATGTACGAGCATTTGTATGCCATAAGAAGAATGAAAATGGACAATGCTTTGGCTATGCACATCCAGAACAACCCAAACCATGGTTTACATTTATGGTTATAGATCAACTGTATAATACCAATTCTTATGGACCTGAGACATATAGATTAGAATGTAAAGAGCTTTTCTGACAATTAAGATTGGAAGCATATCACCCCCCTGGTCTTAACAGCTCGTTATCCATTACATATCACCCCCCTGGTCTAACAGCTCGTTATCCATTACATATCGCCCCCCCCTGGTCTTAACAGCTCGTTATCCATTACATATCGCCCCCCCTGGTCTTAACAGCTCGTTATCCATTACATATCGCCCCCCTGGTCTTAACAGCTCGTTATCCATTACATATCCCCCCCCGGTCTTAACAGCTCGTTATCCATTAGTTGTTTTTTAAAACTTAAAAGTTTGAAGAGGTGACGAGCTGTTTATTCTCACAATTTTTTAAAATAAGAGTCAAAAAATGAAAAATGAGAGTCGACAAATTAATGGTTTTATAACTCTTTATTAGTCGACAGTGGTGGAGGGTTAATAGTTATTAGTTATTGGTATGATTATACATCATGATCATTATTTTACAATATATATTATTGATTTAAATTTTATTATTTAGTAATTTTAGGTCTAGATACGCTAACTTTTAGACCTGCTTTATTTAATGACAGTATTAAACCTATACCAAGTAGCCTAAATTTATGTTATATTATATGTTACATGTCATATTTTATACTTTTATATTTTTATTATTTAGTGAGATATGATTGATATTACTTTTCTTGGGTAGCTGTTCTAGTTATTTAGATGCTTAGGACAGTATGCATTAATTTCATTATATTTATTATATTCATTATATTAGTTATTTTATTTGAAAGCAGACAAGATACAATGTATGCATAGGTAATCTTTGATTAGGAAGCGCCGCGCTTCCATTATTAGTATTTATGCTGTAGGTTGAACACTGTCATTATTTTTATGTTATTTTATATATTTAACACATTTATCTACTTTATACAAGTTTAATAATCAAAATATTGGGCTTTTTTCTTTCAGTTTCAAAACCTGCTATTATTACAGTCTTGGTGTATGAATTATTTTATTATGTTAATAGAGAATTGCGAATGCACCTTAGTTAGTTAGCTGTGATCTGTACCTTTAAGGAGTTAAAGGAAGAGCAAGGGGCGTGGTTAAGTGTTTCAATGCTGGCATTTAAACTCACTTGTAATGGTGTGAATGTTGTGTCTGAAGAAGTTAGTGCAAGGTACTAACAAAAAGCTTTTATAGTGGCTTAATAAAATTTGTTGTTTTTCATGTTTTTTACGTTTGGACTGGCCTGAGTCGAGTTCTTGGCTTTTGGATGATCTTAGTATAATTCGACCATAACTGCCAACAAATAACTGTGCATGCTGCTGTATGCACACTGTATGTGTTATGCTCCAACTTAAGGTACCAAACATTATAACAAGTCAAAGAATTATAATGTGTCCAACTTAGTGATCTACCTCTGAAACTTGCCTTACCTTTTCTGTACTGGTAGGGGTGAACTTATATTTAACATAATGTAAGTGAGTGTGACCACACAGACTTCACTTTGACATATAAGGTACCAAAGACCCCTGCATAATTTCAGGGATTATGTTGATAAATGTATATATACATTTATGTATGTGTGTATATGGGAGGTACATGTATTTGCATGCTATATATGTTTATTTGTGTGTGTGTGTGTGTGTGTGTGTGTGTGTGTGTGTGTGTGTGTGTGTGTGTGTGTGTGTGTGTGTGTGCGCGCGCGTGTGTGTGTGTATATGTCTATATGTGTTGATGTGTGTGTGTCTGTGTGTGTGCATGTGTGTGTGCATGTGTGTGTGCATGTGTCTCCATGTTTTTGTGTGCGTGTGTGTGTGTGTGTGTGTGTGTGTGTGTGTGTGTGTGTGTGTGTGTGTGTGTGTGTGTGTGTGGTAAGACACTGATTAGTGTTTTATTACTTGCGTATCTGTTTAGCTCTTGTTCTTGTTATGCTCTTAAAAAGTGCATTTTCCTTTTGACATGCTGTATTTTTGTGAATCACATGTAGAAAATTATTTGCACCATAGTGCATCTGAAATATGTCCAAACACGTTTTTGTGTTCATACCTCTCACACCATAATGCAGTGCTACAGTTAGAAATGTACCTGTCACCAGGAATGTAAAAAATTAGCAATCCATTGCATAGCTTTTCTCAGTACCCATCACTCGAACATCATAAATGTTTGGTGACAAATTTAAGTGTACATAAAAACAACAACTACAATTCACCTTCCCAAGAAATGATAGACCAGTAATTTATGTTTGGTAATGTCCTTCAGGATAGGCACAGCAGACTTTTTATTTGAAATTTTCTTGTGAAGGACACTTCATCCTTTGTTACATGCTTTAGAATGTTTCTTGAAAATGCAGGGTTTATTTTGACATTTGCATGTATATATGTAACTATGTTTGTATGTATGCATATATGCATGAGTATGGGGGAGGTATGTATGTGTGTTGTATGTGTGTGAGTGTGTGTGTGTGTGTGTGTGTGTGTGTGTGTTCATGTGTCCTTGTGTGGTCATGCAAGAGTGTATTTGTATGTGTGTGTGTGTGTGTGTGTGTGTGTGTGTGTGTGTGTGTGTGTGTGTGTAGTATGTGTGTATATGTGTGTCTGTGTGTGCACATGTATATGTGTGTGTGTCTGTGTGTGTTCATCCATGTGTTTGCATGTGTGTGTTAGTATGTCTATGTGTATGTGTGTCTCTGTGTGCTTATCTGTGTGTGTGTGTCTGTGAATGTGTGTGTGTGTGTGTGTGTGTGTGTGTGTGTGTGTGTGTGTGTGTGTGTGTGTGCGTTTGTGTGTGTGTGTGTGTGTCTATGTGTATTTGGTAATGCGTGTTCATGCATGTGTGCATGCATGTTTGTGTGTCGTATGTATGTGTGTATGCATGTGTGCCTCTGTGTGTGTATGAGTGTGTGTGTGTGTGTGTGTGTGTGTGTGTGTGTGTGTGTGTGTGTGTGTGTGTGTGTGTGTGTGTGTGCGTGTGTATTTATATATTTCTGCATGCTGTATGTGTTTATGCATGTGTGTCTATGTATTTGTGTGTGTGTTTATGTGGGTAGGTGCCTGTAGGTAGAAGACTGTGTAGTGCTTCAGTACATACATACATGATTAGGAATTGTTAACTTCTTAGAAAAATGCATTTTCCTTTTGAGATGCTGCATTTGTGAGAATCTCATATAGAAAATGATTTGAGTCATAGTACATCTGAAATGTATCCAAAAAGATTTGTATGTGCATGCCTCTCACTCCATACTGCAGTCCTACAGTTAGAAATGTACCTATAACCAGGAATGTATCCCAGTCCCTTTCTCTGTACATGGCTCTCACTCCATAATGCAATGCTAAAGTTAGAAATGTACCCATAACCCGGAATGTATCCCAATCCTTTTCTGTGTTCATGCTTCTCACTCCATAGTGCAGTGCTACAGTTAGAAATGTACCTGTAACCAGGAATGTATCCCAATACCTTTCTCTGTACATGGCTCTCACTCCATAATGCAATGCTAAAGTTAGAAATGTACCCATAACCCGGAATGTATCCCAATCCTTTTCTGTGTTCATGCTTCTCACTCCATAGTGCAGCGCTACAGTTAGAAATGTACCTGTAACCAGGAATGTATCCCAATACCTTTCTCTGTACATGCCTCACACTCCATAATGCAATGCTAAAGTTACACATGTACCCATAACCAGGAATGTATCCCAATCCCTTCCTGTGTGCATGCCTCTTGCTCCATAGTGCAGTGCTACAGTTAGAAATGTACCTGTAACCAGGAATGTATCCCAATACCTTTCTCTGTACATGGCTCTCACTCCATAATGCAATGCTAAAGTTAGAAATGTACCCATAACCCGGAATGTATCCCAATCCTTTTCTGTGTTCATGCTTCTCACTCCATAGTGCAGCGCTACAGTTAGAAATGTACCTGTAACCAGGAATGTATCCCAATACCTTTCTCTGTACATGCCTCACACTCCATAATGCAATGCTAAAGTTACACATGTACCCATAACCAGGAATGTATCCCAATCCCTTCCTGTGTGCATGCCTCTTGCTCCATAGTGCAGTGCTACAGTTAGAAATGTACCTGTAACCAGGAATGTATCCCAATACCTTTCTCTGTACATGGCTCTCACTCCATAATGCAATGCTAAAGTTAGAAATGTACCCATAACCCGGAATGTATCCCAATCCTTTTCTGTGTTCATGCTTCTCACTCCATAGTGCAGCCACAGTTAGAAATGTACCTGTAACCAGGAATGTATCCCAATACCTTTCTCTGTACATGCCTCACACTCCATAATGCAATGCTAAAGTTACACATGTACCCATAACCAGGAATGTATCCCAATCCCTTCCTGTGTGCATGCCTCTTGCTCCATAGTGCAGTGCTACAGTTAGAAATGTACCTGTAACCAGGAATGTATCCCAATACCTTTCTCTGTACATGGCTCTCACTCCATAATGCAATGCTAAAGTTAGAAATGTACCCATAACCCGGAATGTATCCCAATCCTTTTCTGTGTTCATGCTTCTCACTCCATAGTGCAGCGCTACAGTTAGAAATATACCTGTAACCAGGAATGTATCCCAATACCTTTCTCTGTACATGCCTCACACTCCTTAATGCAATGCTAAAGTTAGAAATGTATCCGTAACCAGTAATGTATCCCAATCCCTTTCTGTGTGCATGCCTCTCACTCCATAGTGTAGTGTTACAGTTAGAAATGTAGGAATGACCAAGAATGTATCCCAATCCCTTTCTCTGTACATGCCTCACACTTCATAATGCAATGCTAAAGTTACACATGTACCCATAACCAGGAGTGTATCCCAATCCCTTCCTGTGTGCATGCCTCTTGTTACATAGTGCAGTGCTACAGTTAGAAATGTACCCGTAATCAGGAATGCATCCCAATCCCTTTCTCTGTACATGCCTCACACTCCATAATGAAGTGCTAAAGTTAGAAATGTACCCGTGACCAGGAATGTAAAATAATTTTTAAACCATTGCATAGCTTTTCTTAGTACCAATTACTCAAGCATTATAAATTGTTTACCAACAAATTTAGCTGTGCATAAAAACAACTATAATCCTCCTTCCCAGAAATGATACACCAGTACTTCAGGTTTAATAATGTCCTTCAGGATAGGCAAAGCAGACTTTTCATTGAAATTTGCTTGGGAAGGACACTTCATCCTCTGTCACCTGCTTTAGAATGTTTCTGGAAAATGACTTACATGCCATAGTATGGAGAAGCCTGACATTACTTGCCCACTTCAAATTAAAAGAAATTGTAATGATAATCTGAAACTTTTCTAATTAGGAATTTTTGGTGTAACATTTTCTCATTCTGTTACAGTTTTAGACTTTTTGAAGACAAACTCTATTACCTACTGGAATAAAACATAAGAATGGGGATTTTATAGTGAAACTCGAGTTCAGCTGCTGTATTTCATGACTCATTCCCATTTTGCAGTATGTTTCCCTTATTTCAGTGTGTCAAGGACCCAGAGTGACTCCATTCATAGAAACTTATCAGTTCTTGCTTGTTTGGCTGTACACTGAGTAACATTCCTTAAGCGTTGGATAAACATCCTTGAAGACTTTAAGGCTGAAGGACAGTTAAAAATAATACTGCTCCATCAAATTAATGCCGTCTCACAGCAGATGTGGATGCCAGAGCTAACTATGACAGCTATAGTTTCAATCAGAATATGTGTTTTGTCTAAAACTACCTGCATATGCAGTCCTACCTAACAAAGAGTAAAGGGGTGTCATATGTCGCAGAGACATGTGTTGCCATTTACCTTTTATTTTGTCTTACATTGGTGCAGTCAGTGATTTCACTTCTAGGGCATGTGTTATTCACTCTTGCTAGTAATAAATAGCTGTAAATAGAAACATACTCTCCTGAACTGAACACATTTTTAACAATGTTTCTATAGGTATCTAGGGCATTCCTTATTCACTCTAGCTAGTAATGAATGGCTGTATATGGAAACAAGTTCCCCCCTCAACTTGTTTTCAACAATCTTTATGTAGGGAAGAACTTTTCATTTAAGCTCTTCTAGTTAGAGATGAAAGTAAACTGGAGACGTAGGGAGGGGTTTTACAAACTACAACTGCAGACTGTTAACTTTTTACTTAAATATTATAGTTTATTTGAGGTACAGGAAAAACAAACACTAACTTTAACGAAAAATACAGCCTGTGATAGTATTTGTAATAGATTAATTAAAACATAAAAAAAATTGTTTCATCTAACTTTTAACGGATAATAAATGTAAGAGTGATGGCATGCTATTCATAAAAATTCCTATCGTACCTCTCAACCTCTTAGAGCAATAAATCTGGACAAAGCCATAAATAAAAGTGGGACAAAGGACCAAAAATAGAGGCAATTTTTAAATATTGTTCTTACATACTTAGAAAGTTGATAGAATAACAGGCTATGCATTAGCATGAATTTTCCAAAGGGTATGAAGTCTGAAACTCAAATTTCTGTCATTATTTTCTAACTTAAATCTTTAATGATTTGCCACTAATTTGCCAAAAAACACAATTTTTATGAAAAAAACGGACCAAAAATAAGAGGCAAAAATCTGGACATTCTGTGAAAATCTGTACAGTTGAGAGGTATGCTATCCAAATGACTCATTTTGATTCTCTTACAAGGTCCATACTTACAGCCCTCAGTCTTCATGTATCTGGTTGACAGTTTATTCAGGCTTTCAGTCCCTAACTCAGGACTTACTTTGTAAAGTTTCTGCCTTGTGCCCAACCTCCCTCTGCACACACAAATGCACTTCTTTTAAAACAGAAACAAAACTGAGTATGAAAGCTTGCATGTATCTAAAGGCAACCATCTGTCACGTAAAAAATGTGTTTGTTTCAGGATATATTTTCCAGTTAAATAATGGACTGAAAACAATTGGTCAGTTTTTGCCTATATATGAATTTCCAAATTCGTATAAGAGGTACAGTCTTTATAAAGTTGACAAAATATTATTTTATTTTTCATGGTATGTGTTTTTGTGTGTGTGTGTGTGTGTGTGTGTGTGTGTGTGTGTGTGTGTGTGTGTGTGTGTGTGTGTGTGCATGTGTGCATGTGTGTGTGTTGTGTATGTGTGTGTGTGTGTGTGTGTGTGTGTGTGTGTGTGTGTGTGTGTGTGTGTGTGTGAGCACTTTACAAAGCTTATTGATATAGGAGTTACTGAATCAGAGGTGCTATTCATAAAATCTGTATGCCATGAAACTGGGTTGGCATTCCAAAGTTCTGTGTAATATATATACATGGTAGGCAGTGGGTTAAAACATTATATGCAGTCATACCCTACTGAGAAGTTATAATACTTTATGCATGGAATGCATATACAAATGATTCTCACTCACTGACCCTACATGATTCACAAGTGCATCACCATCATTGCATCTTTAGTCGCAGTGGGGTAAACTGGTAACCTGCAGGAGTCCAGCCACATACAATCACAGGATCATAGAATCATAGGAAGTTACTAGGCTAATGGCCCTAGGGTCCTTACAAGCCTAGCCAAGTTCTACCCTTATATCAAGATCAGCACCTACTGCCCTGTCCAAAAGGGACACAGGTGGAACTCCAGATTGCGTTTGGAGAGGGCCGATAAGGTGCTCTGTTTGACATGAAGTGGGAGTCTGTTCCAAAGGTGTGATACCCTCTGGGACACAAATCTGTCCCTCCAGCAGGTTCTATTAATGTCACATACCAGGTTAAGGTCTTTAGAGTGAGTAACCCGTGTACCATTTGACTTGCAGATATGTAGCAGTTCCAATAAGTCAGGGTCAGAGATTGCCTTATATGCAAGGCAGAGATCACCTCTGAGTAGTCTGTATGAAACAGAATAAAGTGACAGTGATTTCAGATGACCTACATAGAACAGATGCTGAAGACCTTGAATTTTCCTTGTGAGGAACCTTTGTGGTTTCTGCAGTTGCTGCAGGTGCTTGGAAAGGTACATACCAAAAGGGGTGTTGTACTTGATTATTGGCCTAATGAGGGAAGAGTACAGGGAGGTTAGAACTTATGAGATGAGCAATATAGAATGTCCTTCTTAACACTGTGGAGACACGGTAATCAAAGGTAAGGATGCTGTCAACCTGTGCGCCCAGGTCTCTCATCACTGAGTGCATACTTAAGGTGTTGCTACTGATGTGGTAGTTAGCAGGAGCATTGCTCTTACTGAAAAGGATGATAATGCATTTTTTTCGAAAGAGCAGATACGCGAACCGTTTATGCGAATTCCATCCCACCGACTTCCCTAAATGTCGAAAAACAAATTTAAAATCAACATTTTTGATTGCTCCACAGCTGAAGCAAGTGCTACCATGGCTCAAAAAGGGGCAAGATTTTGTAATTTGGTGCTTCAGTTTTCGTGGTTTTGGGAATTCGCAGTTTGCAGTTCGTGGCAGCAGTTTCGAGGATGTGACTGTCGGACATATGAAGGTAAACCATTTGTAGATTACCTATATCTTTGTTGATAAGGTCCATGATGATTCGCTCCATGGACTTGCAGATAAGGCTAGTCAGGCTAATTGGTCTATAGTTCCCTGGTTCAGTGGAAGCACCACCTTTGTGCAAGGGAATAATGGTGGCCATTTTCCAATCAGCTGGAATGAAGCCGGTGCTTAGACAATGACTGAAAAGAGTACTCAATGGTATTACTAATTCTTGTTGGAGCCAATGTAGGATGCAGCCTTGGATGTTATCAGGTCCCATAGATGCTGTGTTTTTGGCTTTAGAGTAGGCATTTATGACCTGTTCTTTAGAGATACAAGGTAGGGGACAGATGGTAGGGATGTCATGGGATATGTGTGGCAGGGACAGGGGAGTGAAGTTTTCACAGAACCTGTCGACCAACAGGTTAGCTATGTCCACATATGCGGTATCATTAACTACCAGCTCGGCAGAAATCTGATCTTTCCTTTTAGGTTATGGATGTAAATAAAGAATGCCTTATGGTTGTCCTTAGTTGAGGAAACTAATTTGGATGCAAAATTTCCTTTGGAGGACTTCGCAAAAAGTCTTATTTGCTTGTTTAAACTGAGGAGGGAGTGTTTCATAGGTTCATAGGTTCATAGGTGTGTACTAGGATAATGGCCCCTTTACAAACCTAGCCCATATGATTGCCCTGACATCATACCACCTGACCTTAGTTCCCAGTGCCTCTGTCGAGTAGACCCACTGGAGTGATCCCAGGGGTGAATTTTCTATTTCCCATCCACTCATCAAGGTTTCTCTTGAAGAGGGCCAGTGAGGTGCTCTGTTTGACATGTATGGGAAGTCTATTCCATAGTGAGGGCAGTCTCTGGGTTATGAACCTGCCCCTCCAGCATGTTCTGTTGATTGTGGTAATGAGGTTGAAGTCAATGGAGCATGTGGTTCAGAGGGATTGGGATTTCTTGAGATGTAGCATTTCTAACAGAGCTGGATCAGACATGGCTTTGTATGTCAAGCAGAGATCGCCTCTAAGTAGGCGATATGAGACAGAGAATAGTTGGAGTTTTTTCAGTCTGTCCATATAGGACAAGTGTTTAATGCCTAGGATCCTCTTTGTGAGGTACTTTTGTGGCCTTTCTAGTTGTTGCAGTGAGGTACATGCCAAATGGAGCATTGTACTTGATGATTGATCAAATGAGGGAAGAGTAGAGGGAGACAATGACCTCTTTCTTCCTGGATGTAAAACCCTTAGTAATGAGATGTGCCACATAGAAGGACTTTCTGACCACAGTGGCAATGTGGCGGTCAAAAGAGAGGCTGCTGTCAACCTGTGTTCTCAGATCTCTTATAACACTTTCTGTGTTCAGTGTACTATTATCAATGTAGTAATTCATGGGAACCGGGATTTTCCCAAAAGGGATGACGACACATTTTTTGGCATTGAGCTTAAGGCCATGGTTCTGAAACCAGTCGTTGGTCTCAGTGAGGCCTTTCCATAGGTTGTCAACATCACTTGGGGAGTTAATAATAGCTCCCAACTTGCAATTGTCTGTGAACTTTGTCAGCCAGAGACCCTTTGTGTTGGCCTGGACTTCAGAGAAGTAGATACCAAACAGGTGAGTACCCAGGACCGAACCCTGTGGGACTCCACTCGTGACTGGTTGGCAGTCTGACTTGGAGTCCGCTACTTTCACACTGTGGGTTCTATCTGTGAGCCAGTTTGCAACCCACCTAGTGATATAGGGGGTGATGCCTAGCTTAGTAAGTTTTTCTATGATTCCTGAATGGGGAATGGTATCAAAGGCCTTGGCCAGATCAAGGTAGGCTATATGAACCACCTTGCCTTCATCCACAGCTCTGGTGACTGACTCAAAGAAGTCGACCAAGTTGAGTAGGCATGATATACCCTTCACAAAACCAAACTGTGTGGGATCCAGAGTTTGGAGATTCCCTATATCCTTGTTTATTAGGTCCATGATGATGTGTTCCATAGCTTTGCATATCAGACTCATCAGGCTAATGGGGCAATAGTTCCCAGGGTCTGTAGTCACTCGTCCTTTGTGGAGAGGGATGACTGTAGCAGTGCACCATTCAGTAGGGACAAAGCCTGAGGTGAGGCTGTGATTGAACAAGGCACACAGGTAAGGTGCCAATTCACTCTGTAGTTCATGTAGAACACAGCCAGGGATACTGTCATTTACCATGGAAGCTGTATTCTTGGCATTGGACAGTGCTGTTTTAACCTATGCACCAGTAATACTGGGTACCTGGCAATCTACTGGTATTGTGATTGGTCCTTTTGGGGGGGGGGGTAAAGTTGACACTGAATCTGTTGGTGAGTATATTGCCAATATCTGTTGGTTCAGTATAGGAGGTACCATTGTGCAGTAGCTCAGAGCAAATCTGGGTATTGCCATGGCGGTTCTTTACATAACTATTGAAGGCCTTTTGGTTATCTTTACTATCTGCTGCAATTCTGTTTTTATAGCTAGCTTTAGAGGATTTGATGAGGGATCTCAACTTTTTGTTGAGGCTGATAAGGGAGTTTTTCCAGTGTTGGGACTTCACCTTATTCTGGATCAGTTTCCTCCTTCTGTTGTAGAGTTTGTTTATAGCAGGGGATCATCAGATTGGCTTCCTTTTTTGGAGGAGAGCATCTTGGTTCTATTGGGTATGGCAAGATCCATGCATTTGTGTACGTGTTTGTACAGCACATTGGTGTATTATTCTGATATCATGCAACTATTCTCCATTTGAATGGGTGCCATGAAGTTAGCCACCTCTGTTTTTAGGAGCCCAAAGTTAACTTTGGAAAAGTTTTTCATGGTGGTTATCTTTGCGGGAGGTGGGGGGGGGGGTTTGGGGGGTTTGGAGGGATGTGGATTTCCAGGGTGATTAGTTTGTGGTTAGATCTAACTAGGGAGGAACTAACTATTGGTGTAGAGCAATGGTTGCCCATGTTAGTAATGACCAGGTCAAGGATGTTGCTACCTCAAGTGGGGGTAAGAACGAGCTGTTCCAGGTCATTTGAATTAATGAATTCCAGGAAAGGTTGGGCAAGTGTATTGGTACATGAGTAGTTTTCCCAGTTAATGGGGGGTGGTTGAAGTTGCCCAGTATGAGAGTGTTAGGTTGGACTCTAATATTCTCCAATGTTCTTAGGAATGCGGAGTGTGAGTCTTGGGACATTGTTGGGGACTTATAGCAGGCTACAACCTGAATTGCTGTCTTACCCAATGTTAGCTGCACCTGAAGTATCTCTGATGCGTTATGTTGGGCTACCAGTCTGGAGGTGTGCGCATCCTTTATAAATATGGAAGTTTAGAGCTTGCTCTCTCTTACTCTTAGACAGCAATTTCTTCCTCTTATTGCAAAGCCTGTTAATGTTAGCTGTCAACCAGGCAGGTTTGCTCTTCCTTGAGTAGATTGTTTTGTTCCTATCAGGTACAGCTGATTGAATGCAGTTATACAGGTGTTTGAAAAACACACTGATGTAGAACTCAGCATAGTTGCCAGTTCCATCTGAGGGGAGAGGTGCAATTAAGCTACTTATACCATCCCTTAAGAGGTTATAATCTGCTTTGGAGAAGTTTTTTAGTTTATTTGCTGCTGGGGGAGGGGTCATGAGTGATAGTTACTTTGAATGAGACTGATTTGTTGTCAGATCTCACCAGGGTAGATATCACAGTGGGGGTGCTACAGTGGTCCCTCATATTGGTAAGCACCAGATCCAGGATATTGGCACCCTTTGTGGGGGTGTCAACCAGCTGGTTCTGGACACTGGAGTTAACAAAGTTGAAGAACTTTTGGGCAAGTGAGTTTGAGGACAAGTAATTTACCCAGTCAATTGGTGGTTAGTTAAAGTCACCCAAAACCATCGTGTTTGGATGTGTCTTGATAGACTCAATTAGATCCAAATAGGCAGAGTGGGTGTCCAGATTCATGGAGAGTGTCCTGTAGCTGGCAATGACTTGAGCAGGTGTATTACCAGCAGTTAATTGCGCCTGAAGTATCTCCAAGGAATCATGCTTTTTAACCAATCTGGAAGTGTATTTATTGTTAATGAATATTGATACACCACCTCCTTTAGTTTTCATGCCTTCAGTTTGTGGTCTGAACATGTGGAAGGTGGTGCAACCCAGTATGACTGAGGTGCTCTCCATAGCCTTTAGCCAGGTGTCTGTTGCTGTACAAATGTCTGCATCTTCTAAGGTAAGGACTGCTTCCAGTGAGGGCAGTTTCATGTTAAGACTCCTAGCGTTAGCAGCATAACCTTGAGGTTGTTTTTAGATGGAGTTTTTACATCAGGAATTTTGTCCTTGAGACACTACCTAAAAAAGGCACTATGGGGTGGCTAGAACCTTAGTCAGTAGCCGAAATCCAAGGGGTGACAGATGAAGACTATCTCTGGCAAAGCATCGAGGTCTGTCGATCATGTAATCCCAGGCCGACAATACTGGATCCCCTTAGAATGACACCAGAAACTAAGCCAGTTATTAAAATCAATAATTTTCTGTTTGTATTGAAGCATCATCCTAGGTGAAGGTAAAATGCTTCTTAAGACTAAGGACATAATACCTGCCTGAGAAACATAAACCAAGGGCTAAGTCATGTCTCTCTTCATATAGTCCAGAGAGGTACATCTCAAGTTGTTCACACCAACATGGACTATGATGGAGTCTTAACAGTGAGTGCACATGTGATATTATGGATCCTGGCACCTGATAGACAACTGACTGTGACCTTTTCATTATCCAGCCTGCTGAGAGGGACATCTGTGTGTGATGGAATCACCTATGACTAATATGTTTTGTTTTGTGTTTTGCCTTAAGGGCTTGACAGGTGAGACACTGGTGCATGAGCCATTATGTGTATTGTGTTCTGCACAGGAAGTATTATGTGTAAAGTGCTTTTGTTTGTGTTTGGGAGGTCGCTGGCATTTAGATATGTTTCTGGTGAGGACCTCTACATATGTAGGTATATGTGATTTGAGTTTGGGTAGTGTAAGAGGTGAGGTGTGCATTCTGACAACCCAGTCATTGTCATATGTACTGACTGGTGTGCGAGACAGCATGGATTCAAGGTTCTTAATATAGTTGCATCTCACACACATTGAGTTTGAACTAGGAGTAGAGGGTTGTCTGTGAACATGAGGAGTTGCTATACTTCTTCAGGATGCCCATGTCAACCAAGCTAGCTGTAGAAACTGGAAAGTTTTTTGTCTACAGTCTACACACAAACAAGTGCAAACATGGGGCTTAAATAAAACAAGAAATAACCATTTTAACTCAAACTAGCCAATAAAGATGCTCTCTCTGAGCACTACTCCAATCGCCCTTGATAAGATGGGACCCAGACAGCACTGTCCTCCCACAAGGGTGCAGAAGCAGAAGCGCCTTCACCACCAAAGATGGCTTGAATTTGATGCTCTGAAGTTACAAAACAGACCCAGAAACAGCAAACCTGGAACTGGGCTATGCTACAGCTAACTAGTACAGTATACAGTAAAATGTGGCAAAAAACAGTTCAGACGATTTAAACAGGCAGTAGAATGCAAACACAAATTAAAAGTGCAATATAAGAGTAAAAACAGGCACTTATAGTTAGATGGAAGCAATGGATGCCTCAGATCTTTCAATGTCTCAGGAAGAGCTAGCTTTATTGCTCAAGTGATACCAAACAGTCCAAATTTGGCAAGTCTGAATCTGGCCTCTGCTATACAATGCAGGATTACTAGAATTTCAAAGTGCAGAAAATCGCAGTCACAATAGCAAAAACTGTTTAAATAAAACAGCAATTCACCAGCAGTTCCCAGCTTAGAAGGGTGTAGGTCACACTCTTCCACCTCAAGAGTCTAGACCACAAACCCCCTAATGTAAAACAACTGTTTTTGGAGCCCAAGTGCTTAAGTCAGAACTAAGACACTTCAGAGTATCAGACACAATAGGCCTTCAACCAGCAATTTCCAGCTTAGAAGGTTGTAGGCTATCCTGTCCTGCCACAAGAGTTTAGACCACAATGTTGCAATTATCAGTGAAATGATCTCTCTTTACATTTTGGTCATTGTATAAAGGTGAATGTGCACAGACACACACACACACACGCACACACAGACACACACAGACACACAGACACACACACACACACGCACACACGCACGCACACACACACACACACACACACACACACACACACACACACACACGCAAACACGCACACACGCGCACACGCGCACACACACACACACGCACACACGCACACACGCACACACGCACACACACACACACACACACACACACACACACACACACACACACACACACACACACACACACGACACACACGCACACACACATGCACACACACACACCAACTCCCTTTTAAAACAGGAAAATCCTTACTGAACATGGAGCTCCATGAGGTGTAGGTAGACTTGCTACTACAGCTGGACTTGCCCTGCTCCCATATACTATAACACTGTTGACTTCTCACAAATGAGAGCTGTCATAGCACAAGATCCCTTCCTTGTCATTTTATAGTAATGACCATACCCTGCTGGTATGCCTAATGCCTGTGAAATTTTGTTGAAATCACTGTTAGGTATGATAGAGGACACAACACAGCAGAGGAAACTTATGTAATAAGGTACACAAATACCTTTCTCTGCATGCTGTATTTTATTGACATGCAGCATACAACTTTTGGTATTCAAATACCTGTTTCTATTCTAGAATGTTTCAGGTTAACAATATAAAATGTGTAATGCATATGTACACAAGGAGAAACACTGTATTCTGTGAGACGACAGGTTTAGAATTTGCATGGCCATGGCATGTCAGGATGTGTTAGATGTCACTGCTGCATGTGAATCTGATTGCATTGGTAAAGCCTTCATCCAATACCTTTGCACTCCTCCAATACTTCATATGTGTACAGATTTAGCTGTACATCTTTTAAAATAGCTGAGCCTGATGCACGTCTGTTGCAGCAGGACATATAGTTGATAGTAATGTGCTATTCAATATTTTGCACATTCTTTGCACAATTCATGGGCATTTGATCTGCAATGTGTGTTGCCATTCATAAACATGATCAGTGTCTATGAATCCTGGTCATGAATGGCAGTGCACTAAACATAGTGTGTGGAGTGTTTGTATACCTCTGTGCTCCATCTTTATGAACACCATGAATGGCAGTGCACTAAACATAGTGTGTGGAGTGTTTGTATACCTCTGTGCTCCATCTTTATGAACACCATGAATGGCAGTGCACTAAACATAGTGTGCGGAGTGTTTGTATACCTCTGTGCTTTATCTTTATGAACACCAGGACCCACCTGTTCGAAGCTAGCAAGCTGAAAACAGTAAACTGCTACTTTTTACCCAAACTACTGTGGACACAGATGTGGTGAAGTTCCACAAGTTTCAGCAGTTACAGGAATGGAATAATTATAATTGAGCTGGGATTAGATGACACAGCCCCCAAGTAAGGCATCTTTTTTCAGAGAGTACTAATTTTTATTAAATTACAGAATGACATCTCAGTGGACTTCTTATGAGAACTCAGAACAACTAACGAAGCACTGACTGAATAAAACATGTTTAGAAACCGCTTTGTAAAAGAGATGCAAAAATATCTTTCTGATGTGTTTTAAAGTAGAATACCCCTTTTGAAAAAAATCTCATTAAATGACTTGCACCTGGATGTACTGTTCAACACACAAACACAAGTATCTAACGTTATTTCACAGCTATTCAGTCTGTTGCAATTAAACTATCATATCAGCAAGTAGACAGAGAATGTTTCTTGTTTTTTGGAGGCATTATTATAGCATAAGGCAACTGTCATATAATAGTATGTCAAAAATCATTTAGCAGGTTTATACATGCAGACAGCTGACAGCTTTCAGTTTGATTAACTGTTCTCTGGAAATCAGATGGCAAACTTCTTAATGTTGTAAAAATGTAGACGTCCTCAGAAATGTGAGTATAGATGGGTAATAGGACGTTTAAAATCATTTTAATTGTATATCATTAACTTTTTAAGTCACCCTCCTGTTATAACTAAAGAAAACATGTTATGTTTCATTTAAACTGAGACGTCTTTAGAAATGCAAGGTCACACTTCAGGATATGAATGTGTATCCACATGCCAAATGATGTTGTCATCCTCATAGGATTCAGTTTAGAAATGACTGTGCTGGAACTTTAGGGTCAAAGTATTTTAATGTATTACCGTTGTTTGCATACACAAAATGCAACCCAAGCTGATAGAGATTTTTTTTAGATATCATCTAATACTATTATTTCACAATTAAAATAACATCATGCAATAAGGGAAAAATCATAAAGAAGAATGACAGCTCATAACTAACTAAACTTCTGCACTTCAGTCACTCAGACAACTTTAGGAACAAATTTGTCTTACAACAGTGACATTTTGTGTGAGGTAAAGCATCAAATGTTAGTAAAGATGTTTCATACAGATATATTAAGTGAATACTCCACAGTGAGAATAGTTCATGGTTTATTCTTTGAGAAATTCAAGGGCACTACACTCAACAAAACGCTGTCAATTGAAATGGAGGTAAAGCACAAGAACATGTTATTTAAATAACATATCTGCTGAAACTTGAGTCATTCTGGAGAAATGTGATGGGGTCCAGAAAAATGTAGAGCCAGCCCCCTCTCTGTTTGAAAAGAGCTCTGCTTTCATGTGCTGACTTCTTGACTCAGGGAACTAAGATGTAACTGATGTATGCCTCCTCTCAAATGGTGATGATGTCACACTGTGTTATAATGTCATCAATAACTCGTTGATATGTTGTCAACTCATCATTTGATAAATGAAGATAATACTGGTCAGAAAATAGTCGAAATAATAGATAGATGATCAGTATATCTATTGATCTGCAAAAGGCCCTATATATATATATATATATATATATATATATATATATATATATATATATATAAAATAGGATGGGCCTGGTGCTATGTATGTGCAGTAGGAGGCAGGAGAAGTCAGAGGGGGGTATATGGATGCAGGGAGCCAGCCAGCAAAATCACAATTACTATGGTGGAGGCTAGGGTTGCAGGCATATGATAGGACAGTGTAGTACTCCACTGGGGTCAGCAATGCCAAGGCAGCTGGAATTTCAAGACAGGGTATGAGGTAATATATTCCCAGATAGCCTCATTCCTCTCAAGCAATGTTACTCAAGGGTTGCTTGAAAAACTAGCATGAGTTTTGGGGGGGGTGACAAAAGGAGGTACTGCCAGCACAGCAAGCTGGGATTTTATAAATAATTATATGTCATTTATGAATATCAAACTAATTTATATAAGATGCTTGTGTTAAAAATGTATTGGAACTGTATGTCATGTATATATCAAACTGCTTGGTACAGACGTGTGCTGAAAAGGTATTTTGTAAAGTGTTTGTGTTTGAAATGTATCCGCAGTGTGCCCTACTGAAAGATAACAGAAATGTATATGCACAATTGTAACTGTTTAAATCTATAAGTTTCAACAGAGGAATGTGGAAAACAGGAGGTTAACCTCAGCCCAGCAAACTTTAAAAAAAGTATCTGAAATTAAATCACTTTATAGGCTAGGCAATAAAGAGGCTATCTCACAGGTTTCAGGGCAGCCAGAGACACAAAGCCTGTACTAGGAAGGTTTCTGTATTATCTTTGGGGTGAACTAATTACTACTCTGAAAGCATGAATGAATGCAATTGTTTTATGACTTTCAGCACCTACCAAAGATCTGACCAAAAGCCCTTGTCATGTATTTTTACAAGTAGATGCTAAATGCTACCAGCTTCAGCAATGGGGGTTTTGCCTGGTATCTAGAATTCAGATGACAAGAAGTGATGTCATTCTGCAAGCTATCCCAGCAGAAATATTTTAGATATTATTTTGAAAAGTCTCTTGCTGAGACTGAGCATCTGTAGTCTGTCTTGGTCCTGACAACAACAAAAAGAACCATTCACCACATCATCTGCCTTGCTCTATTAGTAAGTTTTTAGGGTATAACAATTATCTTAGATAAAGTCAGGAATATAGTGAAGCTTAGATTAGATATTATTTTTATTTATTTAACTGAGCCTGTCCTGCAATGTTATTGTAAATATTTCTTGTGCTTTGAGCTCTGATATCACAGTGAATATATACTTAGTATTTTCTCATTCTTTTATTATTAAATATATTTAAACCTTTCATTGTGGCTGATCTTTGTTGAGATATTTAAGTTTTGAGAGTACTTGCATATTTATTTGGTGACACTCTGTGGGCCACTCCTAAAAGCCTTGTTCTTGGTCAAAATACCATTTGTATTAATATTAATATTACACAGTAAGATTAGTCACCCTTTGTTAAGGGCCTTTAAGGTAGCTGGCAGGAGTGACTGGTGGCAGTGATAACTACTTTATAGTTTGGGTAGAAGAGGGTATAGCTTGTAAACCTGTGCTAGCCTTTCCCATGTGTGTGTGTGTGTGTGTGTGTGTGTGTGTGTGTGTGTGTGTGTGTGTGTGTGTGTGTGTGTGTGCATTGTAAATCAAACCTGAAAGAGTTTGAGCAGGGACATGAAGCACTGGTTGGACAGAGAGGGTGCTGGAGGTCTTGTAGCTGAGATTTCAACTCTACAGCTGTGCCACTGGGGAGTCTTACTAGGGATCTGGAGAAAGAGTGAGAAACCAGCCCCAGACTGACTGTGGTCTCAATGGAATTTGCACTTGATGCAGAGAGCTGCATCTGAAAATACTGTGTGTGTACCTGTTATCCTCCCATGAATGTCCCCCCTCAGGTACCAGTGGTGAGGATTGAGGCCCTTTGAGTACTGGCCCACAGGTGGGATATCCATGTCACATATTGGTTGGCAGTGGTGGGTCATCACAGGGGGTATGGCAGTGAGTGTGGCAGCTGGGAGTCACTGGCTACGTTGGCTGTGATGCTACTGGAGGTGATGTAGTAGTCACCAGTGGTGGGGCAACAGTCCTGTATGGTGGCAGGGGTGATGATGTGGATGCAGCTGCATATAAATGTAAACTAACTAAACAGAAAAAAATAAATGTATATAGCAGAAATGATAGTGAGAAAGAGAGTCGGGGGGAACATACTAATTCAGTGAAAAAATGCAGGTACAATGTCTGAGTCTCACCACTCTATTTGTCCTATAATACAAAGGTCAGGAAACGACTACCCCACTGTAACCATGATATGACTACATGCAATCCTGATTGTAATCCAGTCCACAGCCTTTATCATTTATATTATCCGATGAGCATCATTTATGTGCTGAGCTACAGGAGCAATCAGGGAGAAGCCTCTAGAAAAAACACAGTAATTCTGTGACATACTTGTAGGATGAAAGAGACAAAAACTTACAACCCCTAGAGGACTCAAACCAACAGCCTTTATCATCTGTACTGCCAAACATACTTTATATACAGGTTACAGCAGCAGCTAGAGCAAAGATCTAGGGGAAGGCACAGTAATTATGCCTGACACTCTTGTATTACCTGTCACCCTTGGTTATATTCCCTTTTCTATATATATAATGCAAAAACAGGTATCTAACCCATTAAAGGAATGTTGTCCTCCTTCTCTGTCATCTTTTACACTCCCACATATTTTCTTTCTACATGGCTGACGTTTTGCTGCCTTCCCCTTCATTCCCACTTTCTTATACACCCCTTTGTTTTGTATTTTCTGCATTTGTTAGGTGTTCGCATAACTGGGCACAATAGTGCTACAGCTGCAAACACTCTGTGGCTGTTTAGCTTTCTATAGCATTTTGTGCAGTCCTGCTGAAAAACAATGTAGAATGTGCAGCATAGCTAGTACATGCGCTGCTTTATATTTAACATGCACCAGTCTTGGAGTGCGCATTTTCAACTCCATGTGAGATTATTCCATGTGGTGATTAACTGCTGCATGGGTTGAGTCTTGTATGTCTGAGTGCATTTCAATGCACAGAGGCATACTTCTCAACTTCATAATACAAGAAATCTGGGGTCTATATTAGATTAGCGAAGTTTCAGAACTTCGAACACCATATGGTCGACACCATATGATCAAAGTTCTGAAACTTCGAAAATCTAAAAAAAAAAAAAACAAAGGAAAGTAAGCTAAAAGTCTTTTAGCAGAGGGGCAAGCCCCCTGCACCCCCCACCAACACTACTTAAATATACCAACTCCAAGATTGCGCTACAGTGTAGGAAAGGAACATATTCCCTTTTTGCACCATTCTCTGTTAAAGTGCGATCTCAGAGTTGGTATATTTAAGTAGTGGGAAGTGTGGGGGTGCAGGGGGGCTTGCCCCCCTGTTTAAAGCACTTACTTTTGTTTTTTGTTTTTTTTTTTTTTTTTGATTTTTCGAAGTTTCAGAACTTTGATCATATGGTGTTCGGAGTTCTGAGACTTCGATAATCTAATATAGACGCGAAATCTGTACAAAGTATTAGATAATGGGGGACAGAGTCCAAAAATATAGACATATTTTAAATATTGCTCTTATAAACTGTCGAATGTTGTTTGAATAACAGGTTTTGTGTTAGCTTGCATTTTCGGAAGGATTTGAAGTTTGAAACTCAAATGTATGTCATTATTTAGTGATTTCAGTCCTTTTCAGTTTAACAGAAAAACATAAATTTTAAGAAGAGCAGGCTAGGAATATGAAGCAAAAATCTGGACATTCTGCAGACATCTGGACAGTTGAGAGGTATGAATGGATGTGTGTACTTGTATAGTTTCACTGTAGATATGTGTATACTTGTGTAATTGCTGTTTAACTCATTCTAGTTCACTAAAAATCATCAAGATGCACAGAAATGTGGCACATCTTGCCTTGGATATATAATGATGTCCTACCCTGCTGTGCAGTGCTGCATTGCTAACTTTGCACAGAAGTATGGCACATCTTGCCTTGGATATATAATGACTATTTACCCTGCTGTGCAGTGCTGCATTGCTAACTTTGCAGAGAAGTGTGGTACATCTTGCTTTGGAAATATAATGATGTCCTACCCTGCTGTGCAGTCCTGTATTGCTGTACAAATGTGCGCAGAAGTGCTGTACATCTTGCTTTGGATATATAATGACTTCCTATGCTGCTGTGCAGTGCCACATTTCTAACTTTGCACAGAAGTGTGGTACATCTTGCTTTGGATATATAATGATGTCCTACCCTGCTGTGCAGTGCTGTATTGCTGTACAAATGTTCCACAGACATGCAGTACATATTGCTTTGGATATATAATGACTTCCTATGCTGCTGTGCAGTGTTGCATTGCCAACTTTGCACAGAAGTGCTGTGCATCTTGCTTTGGATATATAATGACTTCCTATGCTTCTGTGCAGTGCCACATTGCAAACTTTGCACAGACGTGTGGTACATCTTGCTTTGGATATGTAATGACTTCCTATGCTGCTGTGCAGTGCTGCATTGCTAACTTTGCACAGAAGTGCGGCACATGTTGCTTTGGATGTATAATGACTTCCTACCATGTTGTGCAGTGCTGCATTGCTAACTTTGCACAGAAGTGTTGTAAATCTTGCTTTGGATATATAATGACTTCATATGCTGCTTTGCAGTGCTGTGTTGCTAACTTTGCACAGAAGTGAAGCACATCTTGCTTTGGATATATAATGACTTTCTATGCTGCTGTGCAGTGCCACATTGCTAACTTTGCACAGAAGTGCAGTACATCTTGCTTTGGATGTATAATGACTTTCTATGCTGCTGTGCAGTGCCACATTGCTAACTTTGCACAGAAGTGTGGTACATCTTACTTTGGATATATAATGATGTCTTACCCTGCTGTGCAGTGCTGTATTGCTGTACAAATGTTCCGCAGTAGAGCGGTACATCTTGCTTTGAATGTATAATGACTTCCTATGCTGCTGTGCAGTGCCACATTGCTAATCTTGCACAGAAGAGTGGTACATCTTGCTTTGGATATATAATGACTTGCTATGCTGCTGTGCAGTGCTCCATTGCTAACTTTGCACAGAAGTGTGGCACATCTTGCTTTGGATATATAATGACTTCCTATGCTGCTGTGTAGTGCCACATTGCTAACTTTGCACAGAAGTGTGGTACATCTTCCTTTGGATGTATAATGACTTTATATGCTTCTGTGCAGTGCCAGATTGCTAACTTTGCACAGAAGTGCTATACATCTTGCTTTGGATATATAATGACTTCCTATGCTGTTGTGCAGTGCCACATTGCTAACTTTGCACAGAAGTGTGGCACATTTGACTTGGATATATAAAGATGTCCTACCCTGCTGTGCAGTGCTGTATTGCTGTACAAATGTTGCACAGAAGTGTGGAACATCTTGCTTTGGATATATAATGACTTCCTACCCTGCTGTGCAGTGCCACATTGCTAACTTTGCACAGAAGTGTGGCACATCTTGCTTTGGATATATAATGAATTGCTACCCTGCTGTGCAGTGCCACATTGCTAACTTTGCAGAGATGTGTGGTACATCTTGCTTTGGATGTATAATGACTTTATATGTTGCTGTGCAGTGCCTTATTGCTAACTTTACACAGAAGTGCAGCACATCTTGGTTTGGATATATACTGACTTTCTATGTTGCTGTGCAGTGCTACATGCGGCACAAACTTTGCACAGAAGTGTGGTACATGTTTAGAAATGCTGGCCAAGACTGCCCACTATCTCCTGCATTGCTATATCAGTGGTAGAAGAGCTTGAATGTAAAGTAAGAAAAATACTACAGGAACTCTATTATGAAAGCAAAGGGAAAAGAGGATTAAAAGTACTTTCTGATTATTGTATTTTTGTTCACTGACTACATAATGAACTGCTAAGAAGGGTGATAAAAATCTTCTGTTCCTTTGGAAAACATTCATCGCTTGAATATAATGAGCCATAATGAGCCCAAAACAATTTCTCTAAGAGTAGCAGAGAAGAGGTGATAGGTGACTCTGGAAAATAAATGAAGCATTAGATCACTTATACATAGGTTTTATTATTGGGGAAGGTCTAAAAGGATATTATTGTCAAAAATATTCTCAAACAGAAGACAAGGCAAAAGATACAATGTTTAAGCAATAACATAATAAAAGTAGAGAGGCAAGTAGATTAATGTTGTTAAAACAATGATTAACTCTGTGGTCTTAATGTGATTAACCGGATCTACTTTAAATGATTGACATTTCACAAAGTTGAAGACCATATGGCCGAGACCATATGATCAACTTTTGAAATGTCAATCATGTAAAAAAAAAAGAAAAAACACACAATAACTTACCAAAGCATTGCTAGCAGGGGGGAAGCTCTCCCGCACCCCCTTTAGGGAGCTACACCTTCCACACACCCAAGAACTTAAATATACCATCTCCGAGATTGCACTACATTGCAGAGGATGGACATCTTTCCATTATGCACTGTACAGAGATGCCCGTTCCGCATGGTCGACATTTCAAAAGTCGATCATATGGTCTTGGCCGTATGGTCTTCGGCTTTCTGCAATGTCAATCATGTAAAGTAGATCCGATTAACCACATATCCAGTTCTCCAACCTCATATAGAAAAACTAGATATTCAAAAACAGATAAAAGATTTGTAAATGGTAGTAATAATTCAAGAATTGCACCAGACTATTTAATAACTATAAAACAGAAAGGTAACTGAAGCATGTCCATTGCTTGACATATCCAATAGAGTTTAACATACCCCAGTGGAACTTGACTGGTAATGAAGGCAAAACATTTGGAGTGATGAAAATAATAAAGGTGAAAATGGGGGGGGAGGTGAAGAAGCAGAAATCGTTTGAAAGTAATGGATGTAGGAGTGAAACTCATCAGAAATTAAGAGATTATATAAAATGAGATAATAAAATAAACAATAAACAAAGAAATATCTCATGGGACAATATCATTTTATTTTTTATTTATTTTTATTTTTATTTTACATTTGTTGACTGGGCTAGTCTAACTGGATATATGCCCATTTTCAGTAGAGGCCCGGGGAGAAAATCTCCACATAAAACAAAGCAGAATATTGCAAGTACAGATACAGTTCACTTATCAGACACAATAGTTGTATACAAGGTAACATAGTAATTATGCTAGATAACAAACAAAATAAAAGGTGAAATTATTTTATTTATTTTTTTGACCACACGCTAGTAGAAGAAATAAAGTATTTAGAAGGGAGTGAGACATTTGAAATCAAAGTTGTGTATATGTCACAGAAGAACAAATAATTATTTACAAGGCAGGGACACAATTTAAAGGCAGTGAATCATCTGTAAGGCAGGGACACATTTGTAAAGGCCTTCATAGGTTTAATTATCATATTCTATAATAGTTTCTGAGAAGAATGAGTTTTATAGAGTTTCAGGATAGCTATATGAGCAGACTAACAGAGGGGATGGAGGTAATGGTCTTAAAAATAACTATGAGGTGAATAGTATTTAATGCTAGACCTTGGGATAACAGTAAGAGGTACAAGGGCACAGCCAGTGGGTTTTAAGGTATACTTTCCTTTTTTGAATAGTGGGGTAGAAGAAAGAGATGTGAGTTCACTAGGAAGTAGGTTCCAGGTTTTTCCCACAGTGTTAGAGAAAAGGGAATCCCCTGTTTTATTGTTGGGCTTTTGTCTAGATACCATTAGTTTATTTGCTGAGCGTAGGTGTGTAAGATTTTTATAGGGGGTGATTAGACTCATGAGTATTGGTGTATTGCCTAGATGATAAAGGGTCTTATGGGCAATAATGAGTTGGGGGAATAGAATTTGATTATGCAGCTCCAGCCAACCCAGTTGTTTCAGATTTTGGCAGTGGTGGGTTATAAAGGGGGAGCCAGTTGCAAATCTGGCAATGTTATTGTAGGAGGTTGCCAGCTTGTTGAGGTTGCTTTGAGATAGATTCGTGTATATAGGAGAGACACTGAAGAGAGGAGAGATAAGGTGGGTGCGGGCGATAGTAGTTCTAGCTATGGGAGTGAGGAAAGGTTTAATTTTATAGAGTGAGCCTAGTTTTCTGTTAACTGACTTTATTGTGGTGTTGATAAGAGTGTCATAGTTAAGGTTGTGGTCTATTTTTACTCCTAAGAGTTTGTTGATAGTATCAGGAGATATGACTGTGCCATTATTAGATTTGATAGTGAAGTCTATAGGGGTAGACCTTTGTGTGGGAGTAAAGGGCAATAGTTTAGTCTTTTTGGGGTTAAGGAGGAGACAGTGCTGTAAGAACCATTTTTCTACTAATTCAAAGACATTTTGGGTAAGGGACTGCAGTCCAGATGGTCCAGTAGCGGAGCATATTAATGTGGAGTCATCTGCGTATTGTATGCATGTAGCTTGAGGGATGTTTACATTTAGATCATTAATAAAAATTGAGATTAGAAGAGGGCCTAATATAGAACCTTGGGGTACACCAAGGGTGACAGGAAGGTGGTTAGATAGACTATTTTCCCAAAGCACTGCCTGTTGTCTGTTAGCTAAGTAGGGCTTGAACCACAATAGTGCATGTGTATCAAGTGAAAGGCACTTAAGTATATTCAACAGTAGCTGATGGTTGACCATGTCAAATGCTTTTGAGAGATCAATGAAGGTTGCGGAGGAAAGGGTGTTATTGTTACGGTTTTTGTTAATGTGGTCAGGAAATGATAGGAGGGCAGTGGTGGTGCTATGGAGAGGTCTAAAGCCATGTTGTGAGTTAGCTAATTGGTTATTTTGGAGAAGGTGGTTCAACAGTTGATGGTGAATGCATTTTTCCATAATTTTAGCTAAGGGAGATAGTAGAGCAATTGGATTGAAGTTAGAGAGTTCTGTTGAATTACCACCTTTGTGTAGGGGGATTATATGGGAGATTTTCCAAATGGATGGGATGGTACCTTCTGTTATGGTTCTATTTATTAGGATAGAAATAGGATAGGCTATAATGTTTGCTGTGATTTGGAGATATTTGTCAGGTAGTAGGTCAGCAGAGGGGGTAGATGGTTTGAGTTTGTGAAGAAGGGTACAGATGAGGGATGTAGGAACAGGTCATAGTTGAAATGAAGGTGGTGAGTTAGTTGAGGAGGAAGGCAGATTGAAGGATACAGGAGGTAATGAGTAGGCGAGTGACTGGATGGCTTCAGTAAAGAAGGTATTAAAGGCATTAGCAATTTGTTTGGGAGTCTCATGGGCTATTCCTGATGGGGTTGGTGTCTTCAAGTGGCCTGGATGCAGGAGTCTATTGAAACCTGTCCAGAACTTTTGTGGTTTGTGCTGATTAGTTTGTTGAAGTTGATAGTAGACTTTTTTTATCTAATAGTATTGATGCTTTAGTAGTATTTCTAAGCTGTTTAAATTTTAAATGATCAGCTGAGTCTTTAGTAATTTGTTTCTAAGTTGTATTTTTGCTTAGTTTCCTTAGTTAGCCATGGATAAATTCTTGTCCTGATCCTAAGAGTATAAGTAGGAACATGGTAGTTCAAGATTTCTAAGAATTTGGAGTTGAAGTATGTCACTGCATCCTCTAGCTGGAGGTGTTTTAGGAGTGACCAATCACACCAACTAAGTTCACTTTGGAAGCTTGCAGGGTTAAAATGTTTATTGGAATGAGTAGTTTTGTAAGTGGTAGGGTAGGGAATGCTAGTTTTTTGTCTAATTATATATGCTAGTGAGTGATCACTAATATCATCTGGTAGGGTGCCTGCTTTATATGTTGAGGACTGAGTATTTGTTAGAATCCAATCTAAGGTGCTTTCTTATTAGTAGGTTTGTGGATTCTGGTAGGAGAAGAGATAGTTTGGGAAAAGCCATGTAGATTTATGTGGTCAGTATTACAGCTATTCCAGTCTATGTTAAAGTCACCTAGCACTATGGTTTCTTGAGGGAAGTTTGTAGAGGAAGATAGGAGCATATAATGTAGATGGACTTAGAAGTGTTAAGTTGAAGTTTAGTGATACGAGTTTCAGTATTGGAATCAGTAGGTGGGTGTATATCTAGTGGAGTAACTTGGAGCCCAGTTTTATATATTATGGCTATGTCCCCACCCTTCTTGTTCAGGTGATCTAATCTCAAAATACTGTATCCTGGAAGGGTGATTTCATAGTCTTGGGTTGATGGTTTTAGCCATGTTTCAGTTAGGCATAAGATGTCAAATTCATGTACATCTAGGAGAGCATGCAGGTGAGTCACTTTATAGTTTATGCTTTGTATATTAAGGTGAGCTATAAAGAGGGAATAGGAGACCATGTAGGGGTATAAAAGGCAGAGGGAGAGGGTTTAAGTGGGTTAGTGGGGCAGTTGTTGGTGGGGCCAGAGTTGGGACGAATGTTACCATCCAGTAGGAGGTGCTGGTGTAGTCTGTGTGTGTGTGAATTAAAGGATAAGAGAATATGTTTTGGGTTTTCTTGGTTTGGAGATGTTTATAGGTAATATGGGCAACCCTATGATACTTTGAGAGGAGATAGTTGGCTGTAGATGTTATGCTGATGTGTTCAAGGGTGGTTGTTATAGCTGGTAGGGTTAAGTTAGAGTAGTTGAGATGTTCATAGGCTGTTAGGATATAGGGTAGGAAAAGGAAGGGTATGAGTGAGTACAAGAGTATGTGTTTTAGGTAAGTTGACATGGGTGCAGAAGACATGGTGATATAGAAGTTCTAAGGTAGTGAGTGAGAGGTGCAGTATGTAGAGATGTGTGAGGAGTGATGGATTATCTAGGGAATGTCCCTAATGAGAGGCAGGTTAGGATTTGGTAATGGGACTGTGGATGTGGCTAGATAGGTATAAGGCTAGGAGCTCTGGGGATGGGTGGGAATTGGGGGTGGGGTAGAGGAGTGGAGTGAGCCCGCAGGGCGAACAGAGCAGGTTCAGACAAGTAAGTATGAGAGTTTGGAGAGAACAATCAATGGAATGCTAATTCCTATGAGGATACTATCGGGTATATAAAAACCCAGGGAGAGCAATAGAAGAGGGGATCCCTGAGTTCTCTAGTGCGGAATGAGGATGATGTTAGCCGTGATGTACATGTAATCTACTACAGCACTGCTGTATTTTAAGTTCAGATAGGAGAGAGATGGGGTAAGAAGGGTGAGGAACATACCTAGTGAAGGTAGCCACCTGCTGAAGACAAGTAAATTGCAGCAGAATCAGCTAGTAAGAGAGAGATAGTTAGAAATCAAGGTAGGGAGTCTCTGGTTATTAGCCTCTGGAGGCTATACAAGGAGGAGAAAGGTTTAGTTGCTAGAGGAAGAGAGGGGCATGGCTGTTGGGCTTCTGGCTCAATAGTTTATTAGATACAGCTGTAGGTATTTACAAAAGGGCTTTCATACACCTAAGTTTGTATAACACATACTGCCTTGCACCCTTCAGTGCTAGGGCTCTTAGCTTCCTTAGATTTGGATGGTTTTGATTGAAAGGGGTCCTTATTCTCTGGGCAGGCAATCTCTGACTTCACTTAACAGTATAGAGGGATGGAAGGTTCCTTGCTCCCTTCAGTGCTAGGACTCTTAGCTTCCTTAGATTAGGCTGGTTTTGATTGAAAGGGGCTCTTATTCTCTGGGCAGGCAATCTCTGACTTCACTTAACAGTATAAAGGGATGGAAGGATAGAGTGAGTCACTAGGGCCAGGAGCACACAGCAGCCAGGGGATATTCAAGGTAATAAAGATATATAACATGATCAATAGCATGGTAAATGATGAAGTGGATGAAATTATGCAGATTTAATAAAAACAAAAAGCATTGTTACAAGGAAACAGAAAATAAACTGGAACTAATGACAAAATCAATAGAACCAGAATGATGAAATGTATACAATTGTCAAGAAGTTGTAAAAGGGATCAACAGACAAGAACATACTACAGGTACTGCTATACATCAAAAAGGTTATAGAAAGAAAACAAAAAAGAGAAGAAAAAGAAAGGTGCTGCAACTCACTGGAAGTATGGAAGCAGTGAGGAAGATTTCATAGAGATGCTTTTTGAGTGTATAAAGGTAAAATATATTTGGATTATGATATGCAAATAGATAAATAAATTATAAAACTGAACTATCTTTATTCTTTTTCATTATAAAGTTGGTATAAAGGTTGATGTTTTTGATTCTCATGCACAAGGTACAAGGTTTAATTCTGACCTTTGTCCATTGCTTGCATGGAGTTTGCATGTTCTTCCTATTATCTGTTGTGTTCGTCCAACTTTCCAAAAAATTCCTTGGGGTTTCCACCTCAAACTCATCCATTAGACTCTTGATGGTGACTACTGGAGGAAGAGGAATATAGACATCCGCATTGGACACCAGCTGTGGTGTACAGTATCCTCTAGGTAAGACAGCCTGAATCACAGACTGCATGCTGTGTCAGGCCTAGACACTTAAAGGGGTAAGATGATCATGTTGATTAATGTTGCAATTTTTTGGTGATAAGTGTGTTCATGACCTGACCTATAGCAGGGACCCATGCTAATGGTGGTAGTGGGTAGGTAAATGTCTATGTGCCAGTGTGTGTGCCCACCATAAAGCTCAACTCCTCTGGGTCAATGACTGTCTGGTGTCCACTTGCTCATCTAGGGTAGTTCTATTGAGCAAAAGTTGGAGATAAGGATTGCTACACTCATTATAGGCTTTCTGACAGGACACAGCTTGTGAACAATTCTATGGTTTAGTGAACTTGTTTCCAAGGATTCCTGATATTGCAGGAATTCTTACTTCATTTGTAAAGCAATTCTTACTACATTTGAGCTCAAAACCAGTTTGTTTTATAGTGGGAGGGTTCTGTTGCATTCTGGTGGGTTCAAAGAACTAAATTCAACCCATCCAAGGAGGGACCTACTGGTTGATAGCTTATTGCATTTTTATCTGATTGGCCTGAGGGTTTAACTTTATAAAAGTCTTTCATCCTTTTGGTATAAAAGAACTACATTTGTGCTCATTTATTCAGAGCTTCCTTGAGCCTGACTTGGACACCTGTGACTGCAAGACTTGGATTCTTCTAAAACCATCTGGACCTACAAAGCTGATATAAGTATATTTTTTACACATGCTGTAACTATTTAACACTCATGTGCAGCATTTATTTATTTGGTTGACTTTATCACTATTTTTCACCCTGCACTTATTAAATAAACTCCATATGTTTGTCACTGTACTGCTCTTTGGTTTTCTAACATTTTTCTGATATTTCCTGACCTCCTCTAATACTGCAAAAGCTGTTCTAAGCTTGCCAAAGTTCACCAGATTCTACCAAAATATTTCTACATTTTGCAAAGTTTTTATGCATTTTATGTACTTCTCGGGGTTAGTAAACTTATTTCCAAGGATTCCTGATATTGCAGGAATTCTTACTTCTGTTGTAAAGCATTTGATGGTGCACTTAAGCTCAAAGCTAGCTTGTTTTACCATTAGAAGGGTTCTTTTGCACTCTTGTGGGAGCAGACATCTAAATTCAACCCATCCAAGGTGCAAACTACTGGTTGATGGCTTATTGTGTTTTTATCTGATTGGCCTGAGGGTTTAACATTATAAAAGTACTTCATCTTGCTGGTATAAAAGCTTCATGCTTGCGCATTGTGCAAACATGGTTCCCAGTGCTTGCATATAACCAAACCTTTCCAGTTTAAAATCCTCTATAGGAAATGTTTCCCATAGTCTCCCACTGTTCACAGCTGTTCAAAGAGCCACCAGTTTGTGCAGAGGGTGGTACCACTGCAGATCACCTAATAGTATGCTACTAAGCACTCTCACTTTGACCTTTAAGTGACTCTCCCCTACTCCTTCCCATCTAGAAATTGTGTTTCTTTCTCTTACACAGCATAGACTAGATTCAGACCTGCTGACTCCAGATGGTTTGGTATCACTGTGCTGTTAAAAAAGGCATCTTACATTAAGAGGGCCTCCCTGCACCCTTGTGGCAGACATGTAGCTCAAGACCCATCTGAGTTGGGGATTTCTGGAGAAAGATTCAGTTTGGTGCTTTCCCATTAGAAGTTGTGTTAAAACTGTTTAAATTTCCCTGTATATAAACCTCACATTTGCACAGTTTTGCACTCAATTTACTCGAGCTACACAGTGTTTGGCAACTTTAGCCAGAGATCTGGAATGCAGCTGCACTGAAATCCAAGGCACCCACTGAAAAAAATAAAAAAATAAGTATACTTTAAGCCAGGGCTGCACTTTGTTAACTGTAATTGAATTATGGCTTCATTTTGCTGTTTGTGCAGCTATCCCTCTTCCTTCCCCAAATACCACATTCAGAAAAATCTTGCCACAATGGATGGGCAGTTTCCCATCATTTCTCCTTATAGCTTGATTGATATGGGCATCTTGAGATAATGTAGCAATTGCTTCATGTACACTGACAACCATTGGCTCCTAAAGTAAACTAACACCCTTTATGAGAGATGTAAATTCTTTGTGGAAATGGAGTCAATTCTCTTACATAAAAACAAACTAGATATTAAATAGGTTGTCAGCACATGTGCTTCACCTCTCACGCAAACCTCACATCTCACACGAAATAAGGTCACATACATAAACCCACATATGTAGAGGTACTCACTAAAAGCCTACCTAAAGAATGGGGTTCCTATTAGCAGACCGAAGATGCATGTTTTCTAATGTGTTTTGGTCGAACTGACAAAACCGAAACTGCAAAAAATCGAAGCGGCATGTAAGCAAATTCTTTCCCTGGGAAAGAATTCGCTCAGCTGCTTCGGTACTTTACCATTGTCTGCACTGCAGTGCAGTCTCGGAGTTGGTATATTTAAGTAGGGGGTGTGTGGGGGGCACAGCCCCCCATGTCAGGGGGTGTGGGGTCAAAGCCTCCCACCTAATCTCATGTTTTAATGTACTTACTTTTTTTTTTTTTTTTTTTTTTGGAACAGCGATTTTTTCCCCTTGGAAAAAAAATCGCTGTTCTGACAGTTCGGTTTTGTAAGCTTTCGCTTACATGGGGTCGATTAATCACCATTCGCTTACCTACATGTTCGGTGATCTAATATAGACCCTAAAGAATGGAGACCTCCCAAACGCACATCACCAGCTCTCATCATTTAGCAAGAAGAAACCACTACACATATCAGCACACACACGTCTCAATAAATAAATCCCTAAGGCAAAACACATGAAATGACTTGGTCACAGGCGACTCCACAGTGAGACACACAGATGTCTCCCTCACCAGATTGGACAAGGAGAAGGTCACAGTTAGCTGCCTATCAGGTGCCAGTATCTGACAAATCACACATGCATGCAAATCACTCAACAAGTATCATTATGACTCTGTCATAATCGATGTTGGATGTTGGAGTGAATGACTTCAGATGTACCTCTCTGGACTATATGTAGAGAGACATGACAGAACTCTCTGATTATGTGTCCCAGACAGGTATGTCCCTAGCCCTAAGCAGTATCCTGCCCTCACCCAGGATGATGGCACAATATAAACAAAAATAATTTACTTCAACAACTGGCTCAGGTTCTGGTGTCAGTCCAGGGGAATCCAGTATCTGTCAGCCTGGGAGGATATGGTAGACAGTCCTCACTGCTTTGCTAGAGTTTATCTGCACATGTCCCCCTTAGGCTTTCAGAAACTGGCAAAGGCCCTTGCCTCCCCTTGCCTCCCCCATAGTGCCTGTTTTAGGCAATGCCAAAACAACAAATTTTACAATGTAACAAAAGTTAACCGAGACAAACTCAGGGCCATGCTCCTTAATGCACTTATGCATGTATTTCTTTTGTCCTTATAGGTTCATAGGTGTGTACTAGGCTAATGGCCCTGGTCCCATTACAAGCCTAGCCCATAGGATTACCCTGGTATCGTGCCACCTGACCTTAGTTCCCAGTGCCTCTGTTGAGTAAACCCATTGGAGTGATCCACTGGGTGAACTTTCTATTTCCCATCCACTCATCAATATTTCTCTTGAAGAGGGCCAGTGAGGTACTCTGATTGACATGTATGGGAAGTCTATTCCATAGCATGGGCAGTCTCTGGGTTATGAACCTGTCCCTCCAGCAAGTTCTGTTGATTGTGGTAATGAAGTTGAGGTATCTGGAGTGTGCAGTGTGGAGGGAATGGGATTTCTTTAGATGTATCATTTCTAACAGAGCTGGGTCAGACGTGATTTTTGTAAGTCAAGTAGAGATTGTCTCTAAGTAGGCAATATGAGACAGAGAATAGTTGGAATTTTTTTAGTCTGTCCATATAGGACAAATGTTTAAGGCTTAGGATCCTCTTTGTCAGGTACTTTTGCGGCCTCTCCAGTTGTTGCAGGAGTTTAGTGAAGTACATGCCAAATGTGGCAGTGTACCCAATGACTGGCCTAATGAGGGAAGAATAGAGGGAGACAATGACTTCTTTCTTCCTGGATGCAAAACCCTTAGGTTCATAGGTTCATAGGTAGGTACTAGGCTATTGGCCCTAGGGCCTATATAAGCCTAGCCAAAATGGTACCCTGACTTTTGCCACCCAAAAAAAATATTTTCCTGTGACCCTGTCGAGCAGAGCTACAGAACTGATCCCTGGAGTGAATTTCCTATCTCCCATCCAATCATCAAGATTTTTCTTGAAGAGTGCTAATGTAGAGTTTGTTTGATGAGATGTGCCACATAGAAGGACTTTCTCACCACGGTGGCAATGTGGTGTCAAAAGAGAGGTTGCTGTCAACCTGTGTTCCCAGATCTCTTATAATGTCTTCTGTGTTCAGTAGACTACCATCAATGTGGTAATTCATGGGAACCAGGTTTGTCCCAAAGTGGATGACGACACATTTTTTGGCATTGAGATTAAGGCTATGGTTCTGACACCAGTCGTTTGTCTCAGTGAGGCCTTTCTGTAGGATGTCAACATCTGCAAACTTTGTCAGCCAGAGTCCCTTCGTGTTGGCCTGGACTTCAGAGAAGTAGATACCAAACAGGAGAGGACCCAGGACTGAACCCTGTGGGACACCACTCATGACTGATCAACAGTCTGACTTGGAATCAGCTACTTTCTCACTGTGGGTTCTACCTGTGAGCCAGTTTTTAACCCACCTAGTGATATGCCTAGCTTAGTGAGCTTTTCTATGATTCCTGAGTGAGGAATGGTATCAGAGGCCTTGGCCCGATCAAGGTAGGCTGTATGAACCACCTTGCCTTCATCCACAGCTCTGGTAACTAACTCAACGAAGTTGAACAAGTTGAGCAAGCATGATCTGCCCTTCACAAAACCAAACTGTGTGGGATCTAGAATTTGGAGATTCCCTATGTTGTTGTGTCTTTCGGCTTTTCCCAGTTAGGGGTCACCACAGCAGAACTCTGGTCCACTAATGATTGGCAGTAGATTTTTACGTGCCGAGTTGCCAGCCCTGAGGCACAACCTTCAATGAAGGTACACCCATTCACACATGTCTCCACACAGAAGACGCTTTAGCTGAGAATCGAACAGGACAATGTCTTACTGTGAGGCGACAATGCTACCACAGCACCATAGGTCCATGATGATGCGTTCCATAGCTTTGCATATCAGACTCATCAGGCTAATGGGGCGATAGTTCCCAGGGTCTGTAGTCACTCCTTCTTTATAGAGAGGGATGACTGTAGCAGTTTGCCATTTGGTAAGGACAAAGCCTGAGGTGAGGTTGTGATTGAACAGGGCACACAGGTGAGGTGCCAGTTCACTCTGTAGTTCATGTAAAACACAGCCAGAGATATTGTCAGGTTCCATTAAAGTGTATTCTTGGCCTTGGACAGTGCTGTTTTAACCTGTGCAGCAGTAATACTGGGTGCCTGGCAATCTACTGGCATTGTGACTGGTCCCTTGGGGGGGAGAAATGGGTAAAGTTGGCACTGAATCTGTCAGCCAGTATATTGGCAATATCTGTTGGCTCAGTATAGGAGGTACCATTGTGTAGTAGCTCAGAGCAAATCTGGGTATTGCCATGGAGATTCTTTAGAAAACTATAGAAGGCCTTGTGGTTTTCTTTACTATCTGCTGCAATTTTGTTTTCATAGCTAGCTTTAGAGCATCTGATGAGAGATCTCAACTTTTTTTTGAGGCCGATAAGGGTTTTTTTCCAGTCTTGGGACTTCACCCTATTCTGTATCAGTTTCTTCCTTCTGTTGTAGCATTTGTTTATGGCAGGGACCACCAGATTGGCTTCCTTTTTTTTGGAGGAGTGTGTCTTGGTTTTGTTGGGTATGGTGAGATTCATGCATTTCTGTACGTGTTCGTGCAGAGCATTGGTGTATGATTCGGCAGTCATACAACTCATCTCTATTTGCATGGGTGCTGTGAAGTTAGCCACCTCTGTTTTTAGGTGCCCAGAGTTATCTTTGGAGAAGTTTTTCATGGTGGTTACCTTTGTAGGGGGCTTGGGGGGGGTGGGAGGGATGTGGATTTCCAAGGTGATTAGTTTGTGGTCAGATCTAACCAGGGAGGAGTTGACTGTTGGTGTAGAGCAAAAGTCACCCATGTTAGTAATGACCAGGTCAAAGATGTTGCTACCTCTAGTGGGGATAAGAACGAGCTGGTTCAGGGCATTGGAAGTAATGAATTCCAGGAAACGTTGGGCACGTGTATTGGTACATGAGTAGTTTTCCCAGTTAACGGAGGAGTAGTTGAAGTCACCCAGTATGAGAGAGTTAGGTTGGACACTAATATTCTCCAGAGTGCTTAGGAACATGAAGTGTGACTCTTGCGACATGATTGGGGACCTATAGCAGGCTGCAACCTGAATTGCTGTCTTACCCAATGTTAGCTGCACCTGAAGTATGTCAGATGAGTTATATTGGGCTAATAGTCTGGAGGTGTGCAGATCCTTTCTGAATATGGAAACACTTCCGCCTTTGGAGCTTCGGTCCTAGTTCTGGGGCTGAAAGGTGTGGAATGAGTTATAGCCTGGTAGTGCAGTGGTGCTTTCTGCTGCCTTGAACCAGGTCTCTGTTACGGCACAAATGTCGATGTTCTCCATTTTAAGAAGTGCATTGAGTGAGTGAATTTTGAGATTTAGACTTCTATCGTTGAGCAGCTTGACCCTCAGATTGCATTTGTTTGTAGCTGTTACAGTGGTAATTTGGACTTTGGAACACCACCTAAAAAAGGCACTATAGGGGTGGCAAGAGCCTTGGCCAGTATTAGGAAGCCCAGGGGTGACAGATGCAGGCCATCTCTGGCAAAGCATTGAGGTCTGTCAGTCATGTCATCCCAGGCAGACAGATACTGGATCCCCTTAGAATGACACCAGAAACTTAGCCAATTTTTGAAATCAAGTAATTTTCTGCTTGTACTGTGGTATCATAGGTTCATAGGTTGGTACTAGGCTCTAGGCCCTAGGGCCTATACAAGCCTAGCCATAACAATTCTCTGGATATTTCTTCCCACAGTATTTACTTCCCTGGACTCCTGTCTAGCAGGGCAACTGACATGATTCCCGGGGTGAATTTCTTATCTCCCATCCAATTGTCAACGTTCCTTTTGAAGAGGGCCAAAGAGGCGCTTTGCTTGACATGCATGGGAAGTTCATTACAGAGTATGGGGAGTCTCTGGGTGAGGAACCTATCCCTCCAGCATGTTTTGTTCATTGTGATGACAAGGTTTAGATCCCTGGAGCGTGTGGCTATGAGGGATTGGGATTTCTTTAAGTGAAGCATGTCCAACAGCTCAGGGTTTGACATGGCCTTGCATGTTAAGCAGAGATCACCTCTGAGTAGACGATATGCCACAGAGTATAGCTGGAATTTTTTAGATGGTCAGCATAGGGCATCTGCTTTAGGCCTGTGATTCTTTTAGTGAGGTATTTCTGCAGCCTTTCCAGCTGTTGCAGATGTCTTGTGAGGTACATACCAAACAGGACATTGCACTCTATAATGGTTCTAATGAGGGATGAGTACAGTGGGACAATCTCTTCTTTTTTCTAGATAAAAAGCCCTTAGTGATGAGGTGTGCCACAAAAAAGGATTTCCTGACTGTTGTGGCGATACGGTTATCGAAGGTGAGACCACTGTCCAGCTGTGTCCCTAAGTCTCTCATCACACTTTCAGTGTTTAGTGTACTGCCACCTATGGGGTAATTCATGGGTACATGGTTTTTACCAAAGAGGATAACTATACATTTCTTGGCATTAAGCTTGAGCCCATAGCTCTGGCACCAAGCATCTGTTTCTGTAAGGCCCTTTTGTAGAACATCTACATCATTTGGGGATTCAATAATGGCTCCCAGTTTGCAGTCATCTGCGAACTTTGTTAGCCAGAGTCCTTTAGTGTTGGCCTGTACTTCAGAGAAGTAGATGCCAACCAAGAGTGTTCCCAGGACTGAACCCTGAGGTACTTCACTTGTCACTTGTCTGGAGATAGATTTGGAGTTGGCTACTTTTACAGTTTGGGTTGTGTCAGTAAGCCAGTTGGCAACTCATTGAGTGACATAGGGATTTATGCCCAGCTTAGTAAGTTTATCTATGATTTCAGAGTGGTGAGATAGTGTTGAAGGCCTTGGCGAGGTCAAGATAGGCTGTGTGGACTGACTTACCCTCATCCACATCATTGGAGACTGATTCGAACAAGTCAATCAGGTTCAGGAGACAAGATCAGCCCTTCACAAACCCAAATTGGGTGGGGTCCAGTGTTTAAAGGTTGCCAATATCTTTGTTTATAAGTTCCATGATAATGCACCCCATGTCCTTGCAGATCAGGCTCATCAGACTGATGGGATGGTAGTTGCTGGGATCCAAGGTGGATCCCTCCTTGTGGAGTGGGATAACTGTAGCTGTGCACCTTTCAGTGGGTACGAAGCCTGAGGTGAGACTATGATTAAACATGACACTTAGGTGAGGTGCCAGTTCATTTTGTAGTTCATGTAGTACACAGCCCAGGATGTCATCTGGTCCCATGGATGCTGTATTCTTAGCTTTGGAGAATGCTGTATCTACCTGTGTGGCCGTGATTACTGGAATTTGGTAGATTCATAGATTCATAGATGTAATCTTTTGGTATTGAGATGGGCCCTTTAAGGGGTGAGGGTGGGGTGAAGTTGGCACTAAATTGATCTGTCAGGATAATGGCAATATCCCTGGGATCAGTATATTTAATGCCATTCTGTTGTAGCTCAGAGCAGATCTGAGCATTGCCATTTAGGTTCTTGACATAACTATAGAATGCCTTGTGGTTGTCTTTGCAATGTTTGGCAATTTTAGTTTTATAACTAGCTTTGGAGGATTTTATGAGGGATCTCAGCTTCTTACTGAGGCTGGTAAGGGAGTTTTTTGCATCCTGAGATTTTTCTCTTTTCTGCAACAGTTTCTTCCTTCTGTTGTATAGTTTGTTTATGACAAGGGACCACCAGAGTGGTTTCCTTTTTTTGGAGGATAGCGTCTTGTTTCTATTTGGGATGGCACAATTCATGCACAAGTGGATGTGCTCATATAGTGCCTTAGTGTAGGATTCAGCAGTCAAACTTTCAGATCTTGTCTGCATGGGTGTCATGAAGTTTGGCACTTATGACTTGAGTAGCATGAAGTTGGCTTTGGAGAAGTTTTTTACGGAGGTTTCCTTACTTGGCGGTGGGGGTGGGATGTGGATGTCAAGGGTGATTTGCTTGTGGTCAGACCTGACCAATGAGGGGATGACCCCTGGTGTGGAGCATCTATTTCCCATGTTGATAATGATCAGGTCTAGGATGTTGGAGCCCCTGGTGGGACAATGGATTAGTTGATCCAGGGCGCTGGAATTTATAAATTCCAAGAACCATTGTGAAAAGGTGTTGGTACCTGAGTAGTTTTCCCAGCTAATGGCAGGGTAGTTGAAATCACCCAGTATTAAGGTGTTTGGTTGTATCTTAATATTTTCCAGTACGTTTAGAGAGGTGTAGTGAGAATCTTGGGGCATGGTGGTGGATCTGTAGCAAGCTACAATTTGGATTGCAATCCTGGCTAGTTTTAGTTACACCTGGAGAATTTCAGATGCATTTTGTTGGGCAACTAGCCTGAGTGATGATAGGATGCTGCTCAGGGCTAGGGTCATACCCACCTGGGCTACATAATCCAAGAGCTCCTCCATGTCTCTTTTCATGTAGTCCAGGGAGGTATGTCTCAGGTTATTCACACCCACATGCACAAAGGCAGAATCATATTTGTACCTCTTGTTGAGGGACCTGAGTGTGTGCGTTATGTGGCGGATCCTGGTGCCTCTCAAGCAGCTGACTGTTACTTTCTCCTTATTCAACTTAATGAGTGGGACATCAGTGTGCCTCACTATCGAGTCATTTATGTCTAGTGTGTTGGGCATGCTGTTTTGCCTTGGGGGCTTTGGTTGAGCGGCACGCTGTTTAGGAGAGTTATGTGTCCCGTGATTAGTGTTGTGTTGTGGTGGTTGAATGCTTTTCTGCCTTGGGAGCCTCTATTGTTTGGGTAGATTTATACTGAGAGCCTCCGCCAAGCTGTATCTATTTTTTAAATCACCTGTAAGTGACATAGAATCAGAAGCTTATGACTATTTTGAAACTTGTGGATCTTTCTCAGTTTAATTTGTTCTTATGAAAGTTTGGATTTTTTGTTTATTTAAATGTCTGATACTTTTGAAATGTTGTATTTAAATGCTATTGTGATTTTGGAGCTTTTCTCCCCAGGCTTCCACTGAAAATGGGCTAATTCTGGCCTAGTGGACTTTCCCGGTAAAAAAAATGTCAATAAATAAAAAAATAAAATAAAAAAAATGTTAGGAGTTTAAACATGAAACTGCACTCCCTGGAAGCACTCCTCACCTTGGAGGATGCTGACATCTTGTGCAGTTACTGAGACATGGTTCAAGGCCAATGAGAGCACCCCAGCTGTGCAGACTACAATGCCTTCCACACATTCAGACCTCAAAATGAGCATGAAGGAACCATGGTGGAGGTGTATCCATCTTCATTAAAACCAAATACACTTTGAGACTGGTCAAACAGCATGTTTCTCTTGAACTACTCCAGAAAGTACCAGACCACATCATTGCTAGCTGTAGATCCCCCACCATGAACCAGGATAAGCACACTGCCTACCTTGATTTACTGGAATCCCTCTCTATGCAGCCCAACACCTTAGTCATGGGAGATTTCAACTATCTTTCCTTAGACTGGGGGACATATACAAGCAAAAGCATGCTCTCCCAGAGGTTAACACAAATACTCTGGAACAGATAGTCTGCACCCCCACTAGGGGATCTACTATTCTGGATTTAGTGCTCACAAACATGGGGGATCACTGTACTTCCCCAAGTGTGATGTCCTCCCTGGTTAGGTCAGAGCACAAATCAGTCTGGAACTGACACCCTCACAGGAACAAAAATTCTAAAAAACTTCACCAGAGCTAACTACAGCCTATTAAGTGATGGTACAAAAAGCTTGATACTACCTGCAATTGCAGGCATCAATGATCACTATGCAGAAGGGTACACAAATGCCCAGTACAAACACTTAAGTGACTGCATAAACTCTGCTGTGCATGACCGGTTAAAACCCATGTCTTCCCATAAAAACAAGCCACCATGGCGGACTTCTAGTGTAAACCGATTATATAACAAGAGGAAGAAACTGTTGTCCAAAAGCAATAGGGATATAACTCTGCAGAGGATGAATTCCCTCCTAAGCCTAAACAAGAAAAAACAGAAATCTTGTAGTCTTCTAAAGCAAATTATGAAAGTAAAATTGCATCTCTAGCCGATGATAATCATAAGGCATTCTTTAACTGCATCAAAATTCTAAAAGGGAATGCCCAGCTATGTGCCAAACTGGTTGTAGATGGGATCACTCATATGATACTGGAATATATCACCAACCTGCTAGCTGACAGATTGAGAGCAAACTTCACAACCCTACCCCCATCTACCATATCCCAAAGCATACCTGACAAAAGCCCTCTGCCTAGTATATGTTGTGAACAGGTCTTATCTGCTCTTGCCAAGGCCAAAAACATGGCCTCAAAGGGACCAGATAATATCCCAGGATATTTACTAAAGAACCTAAAACAAGACCTAGCAGATCCACTTGGCATTCTCTTTAATCATAGCATGAGAACTGGCTACGTTCCTGCAGAATGGTGAACAGCAACAGTAATCCCCCTGCACAAAGAGGGGTCATCAAATGACCCTGGAATCTAGAGACCTATAAGTCTAACCAGCCTTATCTGCAAGGCCATGGAAAGAATTATTATGGACCTTATCAACAAAGACATAGGTGACGTCCACATGCTTGAACCAACCCAGTTTGGCTTTGTTAAGGGTAGATCATGCATATTAAATCTGATAGACTTCTTTGAGAATGCCATGGACAAAGGTAAGAGTGCACACAGCCTGTCTTGACCTCGCGAAGGCCTTTGACACAATTCCCCACTCTGGCATCATTGAGAAAGTCTTCCAGATAGGGATTAACCCCTACATTACCAGATGGGTAGCTAATCAGCTCACCAACAGAACACACTCAATCAGAATTGGTTACTCCACCTCTACCAGTAGACCCGTTACCAATGGATTACCACAGGGGTCTATGCTGGGACCCTTACTGTTTGGCATCTATTTCTCAGAAGTCTAGGCCAAAGTACATGGCATTTGGCTCACCAAGTTCACTGATGATTGCAAATTGGGAGCAATCACTGAACCTCCAACTATGTGAACATATTACAAGAAGGGCTAACACAAACAAATGACTGGTGCCAAAGCCATGGTCTAAAACTAAATGAAAAAAAAAATGCATTATTATTCCCTTTGGCAAAATGGAATTCCCTACAAATTACAATATTGGCAGCACCCCCCTGTGTTCCAACCCTGTTGTGCAAGACTTGGGAACACTGGTTGATAGCAATCTGAACTTTGACCACCAAGTTTCCACAGTGGTAAGGAAATCCATGTATATAGCGCACCTCATGAGGAAGGGCATAGCATCCAGGCATGTTATAACTCCACTGTACTCGACCCTCATCAGACCACTAATAGAGCATAATGCACCATTTGCATGTACCTCACTAGACACCTGCAGCAGCTGGAGAGACTTCCGAGGTTTCTGACTAAGAAAATACAGGAACTACAAACAATGACATACGTGGGCAGGCTGAAAGCCCTGTCACTTTACTCTGTATCTTATAAGATGCTGAGAGGTGACTAGTGGCTGGCATATAGTGCAATCTCCAATCCTGTCCTAATGAAAATGCTGCACATCCTGCAAGTCAAATGGCACAAGAGTCACTCACTCTAGGGATCTCAACCTAGCTTGTGACATTAACAGAATATGCTGGAGAGAAAGATATGTCTCCCAGAGACTGGCGCTTCTCTGGAATAGAATTCCTATTCATGTAAGACTGACCTTATTCATACGTAACCTAGATAATTGGATGGGAGACCACAAATTCACACTCGGGGTGTCACCCATGTTTTTCATGGACAGGGGTAGCTACTGTTGATCGCAGACCTGCTCTGTTCATAAATTCTTTCTGCAAACTAACCAAAAAGAACAAGTGGGGATACTTAGGATTACCATGGATAGGTATGCAAAGGCTCTAGCGCTGCTAGTCTAGTAATCTCCTATGAACCCATGAACCTATGTAAGTGGATGGTATGATGGTAAGGAGGAGGCTGGACATCCTCTGTATCCAGAAGACAAGATGAAAGGACAGTGCAAAAAGTCACTTGGATTGGGATCCAAAGTCTACTACTCAGGAGAAGGGCAGACTAGAAATGTTGTGGGAATTGCAGTGAGGGAGAGGATTCAGAGGACAATAAGTGATGTCATTAGAAATAGTGACCGACTCATGGCAGTCAGACTTCAGGGTAGGTATGGAGCACCATTCATAATCTTAACCTATGTCCCACAGCAGGGTTGGTAGTGAGAAAAAGAGTTCTTCATATATATGGAAAGGGCAATAGAGTAGAATCAGTGATTGCAATGTCATCCCTACTGAAACAGATAGCATGCAGCATAATCCACAGGTTGCACAGTCAGTGGCAAGCAGTGGTCAGAGAAGGCTCTAAGAACAACAGAGACAAGGTTGAAGACCTGGAAGCTGGTGTGATTAGTGATGGTCCCACCACTGCCAACCAATATGTGACGTATGATAGTCTCACCTAAGCTAAACAATATGTGATGTCCCCACACTAGTTCAGTAATCAAGGAGCCTGAATCCTCACCACTGACACTGGACAGGGACGTGCACTTGGAATACAAATAGATATGCTCAGTATTTTCAGATGCAGACCTCTCTGCATCAAGCAGAATTTCACTTAAGAGCACACAGGAAACACACTTAGTCCGAGGTCTGGATTGCTCTATATCTCTCTCCTTCCATGTCCCCAATAAGGCTCCCCACTGATACAGCTGTAGGGTTAGACCCTCAGCCAAGTATCCAAGTCAACACCTCAGCACCATCTCTGTAAGCCCAGTACTTGGTGTCCCTGCTCCAAGTAGCTGAAACACACACATGCACACACACACACACACACACACACACACACACACACACACACACACACACACACACACACACACAAACACACACACACACAACTGGGAAAGGCTGACACAGATTTACCTGCTGTGCCCCATTCTGCCTAGAGTATAAGGTAGTTATAACTGCCAACAGACACTCCACAATCAGCTACTCTAAGGCCCTTAACAAAGGGTGTCCAATTATACTGCTTTGGGCATCTATTGTGGTGCACAGTATCCTCAAGATAGGAGAACACAGATGACATACTGCACACTGTGGCAGGGCTAGCCACTCAATGGTGTAAAATATGGCTCTAGGTGATTTGGTCATGTTGACTGTCTCCAAAATGGGCAGGGGTAGTTACCGGTGATAAGTCGGTCGAGAACCCGGCCTACTTTGACCTACGCCAGGGGCCCTTGCTAATGGTGGGAGGAGTATATGTGCCCCTATTGGCTAGTGTGTGCCTGCCATAAAGCCCAGCAGCCCTGGGTCAATAAGCTACTGGCTGGCTGGTGTCTGGGTTATCTTGGATAGCTCTGTTGAGCGAAAGCTAGATGTAAAACCAACCAACCTGACAAACATGAACTGAAAATTGTTACGCTTAATGTAGGTTCACTGACAGGCTGCAGCTTGGAAGTGGATGACATGGTGATAAGGTGGAAACAGGCCACCCTCTGTATCCAGGAGATGAGATGAAAGGGCAGTGCAGCAAAGCCAACTGGCTTGGGTTCCAGACTCTACTACTCAGGTGGGGGACAGGCTAGAAATGGTGTAGGAATTATGGTGATAAAGAAGCTTCAGAAGGCAGTGAGGGATATCATCAGAATTAATGACAGACTGATGGCAATCAGACTCCAGTGTAATGATAGGGCAGTATTCATAATCTTAGCATATCCCCCACAGTAGGGTTGTGATTGTGAAGAAAAGAGTGCATTCAGAAAGCAGTTGCAGGACCTACTAGATAAAGCAGGACAACATGAATTGGTGTTGATAATGGGTGACTTGAATGCACATATCAGGACAGACAGAACTGGATATGATACCTGCCTGGGTTCACATGGGGGCAACAGGAATGAAGAAGGAGAAGCCATTCTGGACTTCTGTCTGGCAAATGGCTTGATAGTAGCCAACACATGATTCAGAAAGAGAGACAGTCACAAGATCACATACAAGAGTAGCCAACATGCAACTCAGGTAGACTTCCTCCTAGTAAGGAAAAGGCACTGAGGTAGAATTCATGATTGCAAAGTCATCCCCCGTGAAACAGTCAGCTCACAGCATAAACCACTAGCTGCCACAATCAGCTGCAAGCAGTGGTCAGACAAGGCTCTAAGGTCAATAGAGACCAGGCTGAAGACCTGGAAGTTGAATGGAGAGAAAGTACAACAGTTCAAGGAATTACTCAGGTTCTAGCACCCTAAGAAGAGGAGGAAACAGGTGGAGTTTAACAAGAATGGCAGCACCTAAAACAGCATGTGTTAGGACTACAAAAAAGATATGTGGTCGAGCCATGTATGGAAGTAAGGTATATAGGGAAAGCTGGAGGTGGAATGCAGATGTCCAGGAAGTCATCAAAAGAAAGAAGAGTGCAGGAAGAAGTGGGAGATAGAAAAGACTGACCAGTCTAGGAAGGATTACTGGTTGGCTAACAAAGAAGCTAAGAAAGAAATTGCAGTGGCAAAGAATAGGGCATCAGAGGCACTCTACCAACTTCTGGAAAGGGACTCAGTAAGGGGCACAAAGAAACTATATCAGGTTGCAAGGCAAAGACAGAAAAATAAAGAAGATAGTTAGAAACCCTTCATAAGGGATGCCAACAACAACCTGCTCACCAGCCCAGAGGACATCAAAGGCAGATGGAGGGAGTATTTCCAGCAGCTTCTGAATGAAGAAAACCCCACAGAATCTGTACTGCCCCACAAACAGCCTACAATGAGAGAAGAAGAGGAGCCTACCTTAGCAGAAGTAAGAACAGCACCAAGCAAGATGAAGTCAGGGAAAGCAGCAGGCTCAGATGAGTTCACAGCAGGCTCAGATGAAGTCACAGCAGTTATGACAAAAATGCTGGGTGAGATAAGGGGGAAATGGCTCCTGAGGACACTAATATCAGTGTGGAGAGAAAGGCGTATCCCAGGTGACTGGAGAATAAGCATACTCATGCCAGTGTACAAGAACAAAGGGGACATCCACAACTGTGGGTCATACAGAGGCATCAAACTCATATCATATTGCATGAAAGTTCTGGAGAGGGTGATTGATAAATGGATACACGGAGCAATAGAATGTAAGATGGGTGATGAGCAGTTTGGATTTAGGTCAGGATGCAGCACAAATGACCTGATGTTTGCATTGAGACAGATACTTGAGAAGAAGCTAGAGATGAGGAGAGAGTCCAACTGGGCATTCCTAGACTTGGAGAAAGCAAATGACAAGGTTCCAAGAAAGCTGATTTGGGCAGTACTGTAGTGGTCTGAAGTCCCAGAAACATTGATAGAATTAGTGCAGGCTATATACAAGGACCCAATGACTCAAGTATGAACAGTGTTCAGCCTCATAGAGGGGTTCCCAGTAGGAGTGGGTGTACACCAGGGTTCAGCTCTGATCCTAGTGCTGTTCATACTGGTGATGGACTACATTAGCAAACAGGTTGGAGAAGACAGATCAACAAAGCTGTTGTATGCAGACGATGTGGCAGTACAGGCAAACTCTGAACTACAACTTCAACAAAGGATAGGAGAATGGAATGCAAAACTGAAGGCTCATGGCATGAAACTAAGCACAGATAAGATGGTGGTAATGGCAACAAATTGGGGAAATCAGAAGAAGATAAGAAGAGAGATAGAAGCAAAGATAGTGGAACAGGTATACAGCTTCAAGTATCTGGGAGGGGTGGTTGAGGAGAAGGGAAGTCTTAATGAAGAGGTCAAAGCTAGAATCAGAGTGGCTGCAGCCGACTGGCATAGAGTATCAGGTGTAGTCTATGACAGAAGAATGCCAAAGAAGCTGAAAAGTAAGGTATACAAGACAGTGGTGTGACTAGTGCTACTGTATGGTACAGAAACCTGGGTGGTAAAAGCAGAACATTTGAAGAAGCTAGAGGTGATGGAAATGAAGTGCCTGAGAAAGGTAATAGGATGCACACTGTGGGACAGATGAAGAAATGAGGACATAAAAGCAGAAACCAAAGTAGCTCCAATTGCAGAAAAGATCAAAGAGAACATATTACAGTGGTTTGGACACATGTGACAGAAAAACAGAAGACAATCTGGTGAAGAAGATGTGGGACAGACAGGAAGAAGGTCAAAGGAATCACGGACTTCCAGCAAAAAGGTGGATTGATTGTATGAAAAAACATCTGCAACAGTCCGGCATGAGTGTTGAAGAAGGCAGGAGTGTGGCACTGAATCGAGAGAGTTGGCAACAGTTAACATGATAGAGTAAGGCACAATGAAATATGTGATTAGTCTTTCTAGTCAGGTTTCCCAAAACAGAATGCTCCCTCCTCAGAGATTACTGCCTGTAAAATATATCCAAGATGGCTTGCAGAATGACTTCATCTGGTCACCTGCCTCTAGGTTCTCAAATTATTCCCCTTTGAAGCTGAGACAGGAATTTAGCATAGATGGCTACAATGCACATCTAAATGCTTATGGCAGTGCCTGGGGCTTCACCTGTTTTTACTGAGCTAATGAACCAAGGCTTCTTCCAGACCCTCCGTCTCTGGTCCTGTTCAGCACTGCTGTTTTAATGGTTTAACAGCTCATTTACATTTCCCTTATTTTTCTTAAAGTAAGCTAGCTAGTTAACCTTTGTCCCAGTGTCCTCTATTAAAACATATACATTTAATTCAGTTACAATAATACGTGTACTTATGTTTTCATTCCAGCAGGGTGCACTGTTGATACATTTTAACACAAGCAAGCCTCACAAATTCATGTCCAGCACAAGCATCTGTACAAATCAGTTTGATATACAAATGACATATAATTATTTACAAAATTCCAACTATCTGTGCTGGCACAAGTCAAAAATCTACTGCCCTATTTTTCTGGCATGGCTGGTAGTACCCCCTATCATTATGCCTGGCTAGAGAGTAAATATCAAAGTTCAAGGAAACACTCAGGGTACTAGCACCTCAGGAAGAAGAGGAAATAGGTGGAGATGAAGAAGAATGATAATGCCTCAAACCAGCATGTGTGACTATGAAACAGATATGCGACTGAGCACAGGGTGTCAGGGAGGGTTGTGTATGACAGAAGAATGCCAAAGAAGCTGAAAGGTAAGGTGTAGAAAACAGTGGTGTGACCAATGCTACTGTATGGTACAGACAACTGGGCAGTAAAGGCAGGGCAATTGAGGAAGCTACAGTGCTAGAACTGATGGAAATAATGTGAATGATATGGGCTGTAGGATGCAAACCATGGGACAAAGGAAGAAATGGAGACATCAAAGCAGAAGCCCAAGTAGTGCCATTTGCAGAGAAGATGAAAGAGAACAGCTTACGGTGGTTTGTGCACACGTGCAGGAAAGCAGAAGACAATCTGGGGAAGAAGATTTGGGACAGACAGCAAGAAGTCAAGAGAAACTGAAAGTGGCCAGGGAAAAGGTGGATGGACTGTGTGAGAGAAGACCTGACAGTCAGGCATGATTGTTGAAGATGGTCAGAGAGTGGCGTTCAATCCAGAGATATGGTGACAGTTGATGCAACCCCCTGACTTCGTGTAGAAAAATGGGAAAAAGGGGCTGAAGATGATGATGTTGATAACTGCATAATGAAGACAGGGGGCAATTACCTAGGATGGACAAAAAATATGTCTGTATGTGGACAGTAGAACATACGTTAAGAATATCTGGTCAAGACCCTTTTCCTTGCATCTGACTTGTTTGCCAACCCTCATTTTCTTTGCTCAAGAATTCTCAACAAAGCTAAAAATAATGGGGAGGGGGCAAAGTCTGAAAATCAGGATGGGGCAGTTTTTAAATAGTCACTCAAAAAGTTAATAGAACAATATGTTATACATCCACATGGATTTTCTGAACAGTAAAAAGCATGAAACGCTAATGTCTGACATTATTAACTGTGTGTGATCCTGAGTGATTTACCAGGAAAAAAAGACAAACATTTCTTGAGGTGCAGGACAAACATAGGAGGCAAAAATCAGGGACAATTGAGAGGTATACCACTTGCCCATTGATGGAATTGTTTGTTGTCTTGATGGCTTGCTTGCTTGTGCATGATGAGTTCACATACACGCTGGAATAATAGTAGGCATTATGAAGGACTCATTAGCAAGGGATGAAGCAGATCAGCAGGCTTACTCTGTCTTTTATTTTGAATATTATAAGCTGGTCTATGCATGTTGAGCTTCTGTTTTCTCACTGCTTTAGAACATAACATTTGCAGTTATACTATTTTTCGACACAGCTGTCCATCTCCAGCAGTGTCAGGGCTTGCTAGTCTGATCACATTTCTCTCAGTGCACAGATCTATCCACAGATATTTCCAGTATGACAAAAGATTACAAGCTAGGGGTTTTCAACCTATTTGGCCCAAGGGACTGACTAAACAGTTCACAGACCATTTACCATACTTCACAAGTTTGGCAGGGGACACATTACCATGTCCAACATGTGTCTATCCAGTCAAAACAATATGCTTTAGGACATACTGAGGGTCAGATAAAATGCTTTGGTAGGTAAGATTGTGGCTGTAGAGCTACCTATTAGACACCCATGTTATTAGCAGTCATGGCATCACTTAATAAAAGTTGAATATAATTACACTTGATTGACCTTTTTTGTCAAATTCCCAGCTTTTGCATACAATGCCTCATTTTGGGTGCAGGACATTTTGCAGCTAATTGATATTTAATTGTCATCATATACACACATACACAGTTGCTTCATGCTTGACTTTTTTATGTGCTGACTTTTATCATCACATTAAAAGTGGTGCTTCTTCTGCTTGTGTGGCAATTGCAAAGGTTCTTGTCAGAGGCATAGTTAGGTTGTGATGAAGCAACAGTTGTCTCCAGGTGCATGTGTTAGGTTGCTTAGTTGGCAGATCCCGATAAGTCTTTACTGCATTCTAAATTTGTGTTTGTATTCAGAACTGAAGTACTGTAGGAATTAGCATCTCCATTGTATTACCAGGATTCAGAAGCTGGTATCGCATTGGCAATCAGAACTGAAACACTGTAGTGCCCTTGTGATCAAACCACACAACTGTGGGTAAATCTTCAATATATACACACCCACTCATTGGTTATTGCTTAAATAATGAAAACAGAAAATGACAGAAGATAATAAAAGAGATGAACGCATATTATATGTTTTTTCCAGTTTATATATCGATGCATTATTCTCTTTTATTAATGGATTAGATGTATAGTTTTCCAGTTGTTACAGTTTAATATAATTAACTGTGAATTCTGCCTTACCTCTCTTGAATTGCTGTATTTTTCTTTATAAACATATACAAATTAAAAATAATCAGAAGTCACTGTTTTTCCTTGAATAAGAGTGACTTGCCCTCTGTAGACAAGAGGGAATCATACACCAAGTGGAGGAGTTCATGTGAATGAGGGAGGTCAACAATCTGAAATTCTATCATAGTAGAATCAGCAAATGAGGAGAGGTTCAACGATCTGAGATGATGTCATACTAGAATCAGTGAATGAGGGAGTTCAGCAATCTGAGATGATGTCATGGTAGAGTCAGTGAATGAGGGAGGTAAGCAATCTGAGATGATGTCATAATAAAATCACCGCTCTTCCAGTTTGAGAGGAACTGTGGCTTATGTTTCAAATAACATTTTAACCCACAGATAAATGTGACCACATTACTTAGTTTAGAAAGTAATTATCATTTGGAATATATTTATTTTTATTTTAAATTTGACCACTTTGGTGTTTCCTGCATACTTTATAAAGATATACCTCATCCAAATGAGTCTTCAGAGCAGAGTTTGACAATTAACTGGCAGTGGCAACAATTTCCAGCTCAGCATCCTAAAGGGGTATATTTTGGCTGTACAACCACCATGTGAACCTTTTCTGCAGAATGTATATCAGCTGTCAAGTATAGTTAGTAAATTTCACAGTAATGAAACAGGGAATGCATAAGTTACAATGTACCTGCACAGTAATGAAACAGGGAATACAAATGTTATAATGCACCCTCACAGTAATGAAACAGGGAATGCATAAGTTACAATGTACCTGCACAGTAATGAAACAGGGAATACAAAAGTTATAATGAACCCTCACAGTAATGAAACAGGGAATACATAAGTTACAATGTACCCTCACCATAATGAAACAAGGAATACATGTTACAATGCACCCTCACAGAAATGAAACAGGGAATACATAAGTTACAATGTACCCTCACCATAATAAAACAAGGAATACATGTTACAATGCACCCTCACAGTAATGAAACAGGGAATACATAAGTTACAATGTACCCTCACAGTAATGAAACAGGGAAGACATAAGTTACAATGCACCCATTTTTGCTGAGTCTAAAAAAATACAAAAATCATGTTGTACATTAACTGAACCATTTGGCTCATGGCTCAGTTTTCCGATGGTTTGTCAAACAATTCTATTTCCTTTCCATTTCACTGGTTGCTGTACTCCAATATTTTTATATTTTTGAAAAATATAAATAGCTTTAAGTGTACAGTTTACATATCAAGTATAGAAAAGCTTACATGTGAGCCTCATTGATTCTACTGATAAACTCGTATTATGATATTAGCTGTATACTGGGGTTTATTTATTTAGTTATTTAGTTATTTATTTGACATTTGTTGACCAGGTTAGTCCATCTGAGTCAAAGCCCTTTTTCAGTGGAAGCCCGGGGAGAAAAGCTCCACAGTTACACAATGCATGTAGAAAACAAAACACAGATTCAGAAAATTATAAAAATGATAAAAAAGCATTCACATAATATGAGCACATGAATAACAAACTGAGAGTAAATACATCCCAACCTCATTTATATGCAAGGGAAGTCCGAGACTAAGTACCTAGTTACATGGGTAGCGTAGCATAATAAGAGTGACATTAGATGGGGCTAAGTCAATATAGCGCTTATGAGAAGGGATACAGGAGGGAAAGGCAGACGCTAGGTGGGGGGAGAGTAAAAAATTGTCAGTCAAGGAGAAGAGTTACATCGGCAGTTCTATGTACTGTATAGATAGTTTTTAGTAGCAGTTTTGAAACCATGTCTCAAATCTCACACATCTCACACTCTGTAAATATTGTAACTAGCTTTTGACTTTGACTTTAACTGTGTGAATTTGTTAAAATGTATCTGCACGATATTTTTCCATTATGGGCAATATTGCTCACACTTTGTATTATTTGATATATATTTGTAGTTGTACCTTATTTTTAATGGACTGCTATCTTTACTGTAATCTGTTTCATGGAGCTTTTCTCCCCGGGCCTCCACTGAAAACGGGCTCTCTGGGTCCAGTGGACTTCCCCGGTAATCAAACTGGAAAATAAAAATAAAAAATAAAATAAAATAAAAATAAAAATGTGGGTGACTGATATTTCTGATGTCCAAAGGAAGTTTATTTCAAGACTGGGCTGAGGAGCAGCTCTCAAGGTTTTGTTCTATTCTAGTTTTAGGCTTTTATATTTGAAGAAGGTTTTATTCGGCACTTTGTAGGGACCTTGGTGGGTTGTAGAGTGAGACAACTGAGGCAATGTTTGGACAGAAGGAGGGTAAGTAGATACAAAATAAAATGAATCATTTGAAGCTGACAGAGAAGCAGATGGTTTGGAATTTCTAGCCAGTATAACCTTTTAAGAGCAAGACAGTGGTGCAAGTAGTAGGAATGATCAGCAGTGAATCTAGCAATTTTACTGCAGGTGATTTCTAGTTTTCTTAAGAGAGTAGTTTGAAGGTTATTGAGGATTTGTGAGACTTAAAATAGGCTGAGGAGAAGGTAAGCATGGGATAGGGATATTTTGGCTTTACTGGATAAGAATTTTTTGCTCCTGTAAAAGAGTCCCAGTTTTTTGTTGGTTTTCTTTATGTTGTTGAGAACATGCAGATCAAATTTGAGATGGTCATCAATGATGACCCCTAGTAGTTTAGCGTATGACTCCACCGTATTTGAGATGGTCATCAATGATGACCCCTAGTAGTTTAGTGTGCGACTCCATGGTATTTGAGATGGTCATCGATGATGACCCCTACTAGTTTAACGTGTGACTCCATGGTATTTGAGATGGTCATCGATGATGACCCCTAGTAGTTTAGTGTGTGACTCCACGGTATTTGAGATGGTCATCGATGATGACCCCTAGTAGTTTAGTGTGCGATTCCACTGTATTTGAGATGGTCATCGATGATGACCCCTAGTAGCTTAGTGTGCGACTCCACAGAGATAGGAGTGTTACTGAGGGATGAGATTGGGAAGGAAGATTTAAGTTGGTTCATAGTATTGAGAATGAAAAGCAGGAGTTTAGTCTTTTTTGTATTTAGAATTAGTTGGTTCCTGGTAAGCCAGTTTTCAATGGATAAAAAGGATTTCTTTGTCCTAGTATTTAATTCAGAGAGGGAATTTGCTATGGTAATAACTGTGAAGTCATCAGTGCATTGCACAATTCATGACTGTGGGCAAGATTTGGACAATAGGTTGGTAAAAATATTAAACAATAATGGGCCAATATTGATCCTTGAGGTCCTCCCATTTTGACAGGTAGAGCAGGAGAAGTGGCAGTAACCCGTTTAGCAGATTGAAATCGGCCATTGAGGTAACTAGCAAACCAGGAAATAGTGGAGGTGGATAGGTTTAGTTCAGAAAGTTTATTCAGAAGGAAAGGGTGGAAGACAGTGTCAAACACCTTTGAGAGATCAAGAAATAGGCATGAGACAAGTTTGTGTTGGTCTCTTGCTTGAGATATGGTGTTTATGAAGGAAATTATGGCAGTGGAGGTGCTATGTTTATGGCGAAAGCCATGTTGTCTGGGAGTATGTTGGTTCTCTTGTAGGAGGAAGTGAAGGATTTGTTTGTGTATGTATCTCTCTAGAATTTTTGAAAGAGGGGATAGGATTGCAATAGGACTGAAGTTGGCAATTTCTGAGGAGTTACTGCCAATGTGGATGGGTAGGGTCTATAATTGTTTCCAGATTGTGTGTACTTTAGATTTAGTAATAGAATGGCTGATAATTATGGAGATAGGGAGGGCTAGAGAGTTTGCAGATATTTGGAGAAAGAGTGGGGTAAGTTATCAATGGAGGGGGAGCAGAGTTTAAGCTTTAGAAGTAAGGATTTAATGTAGTTGGTGGATACGGCTTTCAAAGAAAAGGCCTGAGAGGGGTTGAGGGGTGTGGGAGGTTCAGGGTGGAAGTTAACACATGGGTTGAAGTTGGTTTGAAGAGTTAATTTGCTGATAGTATCAATGAAATAAGAATTGAAATTGGTAGACGTTTCAAGGGGTGTGCTGTTGGGCATGGTTGGGGGAAAGAGGGGTTACCTGGATGTAGAATTTGGTTGGTGGCATGCCTGAATTTCTTTGGGTTAGTTAAGTGAGCAGTTGGAGGATTCTTATAGAAGTTCTTGTCATTATACATGGATTTTTTTTGGTTAGATTGGGATATTCTTTATATTGTTGGAAGTAGAAGGGCAGCTTGGTTTTGGACCAGAGCCTCCAAGCATTGTCTCTTTTTTGCATTAAGGAGTGGGTGAAGTGTGTGAGCCAGGGGGATATGATAGATTTGACTATAATAGTACACAAGAGGGAAAAAGAGTTGAGAATGTTAAGGAATATGGAACTGAATTGTAGTATGGCATCATCTAGGGGTAAGGCGTCTCAGGAAGGGCCAGTTAATGGAGGAGAGATGGCTGTTGAGCTTATAAGGGTCAAACCTGGACAGTTTGTGTCAGGTTATGAACTCATGAGGTCTAGCATGAGGTGATGTGAATTTGAAGACTTTGGGCAGTGATCACTGAGAGAATCAGGCAGTGTTTCTGGGAAGTGACATTTATGGGGCTTAGCGACTAATATCAGGTCACAAAGAGAGGTAGAGTTAGTGGGTTTGTTGGTGTGAGTAGATATTAATTAGGTGAAGCCATGTAAACTAAGACAGGAGCTAGGAGTATATAGCAATTTTAATGTCTTAGCAGTTGTTTGATATCATCATTATCATCTTCTTTCGGCTGTTCCCATTATGGGTCGCCACAGCGGATCATCTGTTTCCATTTCTTCCTGTCCTCTGCATCTTGCTCTGTCACACCAACCACCTGCATGTCCTCTCTCACCACATCCATAAACCTTATCTTAGGCCTTCCTCTTTTCCTGTTACCTGGCAGCTTCATCCTTAGCACTTTTTTCATAATATACTCAGCATCCCTCCTCAGCACATGTCCAGACCAATGTAATCTTGCCTCTCTGGCTTTGTCTCCAAACCTTCCAACCTAGGCTGACCCTGTAATATACTTATTCCTAATCCTGTCCACCCTTGTCACACCCTGTGAAAATCTTAACATCTTTAACTCTGCCACGTCCAGCTCAAACTCATGCCTTTTTATCAATGCCACTGTCTCCAACCCATATAACATAGCTGGTCTCACTACCCTCTTGTAGACCTTCCCTTTCAATCTTATTTGTTCTCGTCTGTCACAAATCACTCCTGACACTCTTCTCCACCCACTCCAGCCTGCATGTACTCTCTTCTTCATGTCTCTTCTACACTCACCATTACTCTGAACTATTGATCCCAAGTATTTAAACTCATCCACCTTCGCCACCACTACTCCTTGCATCCTCACCATTCATCTATCCTCCCTCTCATTCACACACATATATTCTGTCTTAGTCCTGCTGACCTTCATTCCTCTTCTTTCTAGAGCATATCTCCATCTCTCCAGGGTCTCCTCCACCTGTTCCCTACTCTCACTACAGATCACAATGTCATTTGCAAACATCATAGTCCACAGGGACTCCTGTCTGATCTCGTCTGTCAACCTGTCCATCACCATTGCAAATAAGAAAGGGCTCAGAGCTGATCCTTGATGTAATCCCACCTCCACCTTAAACGCATCGCTCACTCCCACCACAGACCTCAATGCTGTCACACTACCCTCGTACATATCCTGTACCACTCTTACATACTTCTCTGACACTCCCGACTTCCTCATACAATACCACAACTCCTCTCTAGGCACCCTGTCATATGCTTTCTCTAAGTCTACAAAAACACAATGCAACTCCTTCTGACCTTCTCTGTACTTCTCCATCAACACTCTCAGAGCAAACATTACATCTATAGTGCTCTTTCCCGGCATGATCACTAATCATCATGTCCTTTCTTAACCTAGTTCCACTACTCTTTCCCATAACTTCATGCTGTGACTGATCAATTTAATCCCTCTGTAGTTACTACAGCTCTGCACCTCACCCTTATTCTTAAAAGTCGGTACCAAAACACTTTTTCTCCATTCCTCAGGCATCCTCTCACTTTCCAAGATTTCATTAAACAATCTGGTTAAAAACTCTACTGCCATTTCACCTAAACACCTCCATGCTTCCACAGGTATGTCATCTGGACCAACAACCTTTCCACTCCTCATCCTCTTCATAGCTATCCTTACTTCCATAGGTTCATAGGTTCATAGGTAGGTACTAGGCTATCGGCCCTAGGGCCTATACAAGCCCAGCCAAAAAGGTACCCTGGCTTTTGCCACCCAAGAAAATTATTTATCTGTGCCACTGTCGAGCAGAGCCACAGAGTTGATCCCTGGGGTGAATTTCCTATTTCCCATTCAATCATCAAGATTTTTCTTGAAGAGTGCTAATGAGGAGCTTTGTTTGATATAGAGAGGTAGTTTATTCCAGAGAATGGGAAGTCTCTGGGACAGGAATCTATCCCTCTGGCATGTTCTGTTTATTGTGGTGACAATGTTTAGGTCCCTAGAGCGTGTAGCTCGGAGGGATTGGGATTTCTTTAAGTGGAGCATGTCCAACAGCTCTGGGTTTGACATAGCTTTGTATGTTAGGCAGAGATCACCTCTGAGTAGGTGATATGCGACGAGTAAAGCTGAAGTTTTTTGAGACGGTGTGCATAGAACATCTGTTTGAGACTGGTAATCCTCTTTGTGAGGTATTTCTGTGGCCTTTCCAGTTGTTGTAGATGTCTTGTGAGGTACATACCAAAAGGGGCATTGTACTCTATAATGGGTCTAATGAGTGATGAGTAGAGGGGAACAATGACCTCTTTTTTTCTGGATGATAAACCTTTTGTGATGAGGTGTGCCACGTAGAAGGATTTTCTGACTACTGTGGCAATGTGATTATCAAAGGAGAGACTACTGTCCACCTGTGTCCCAAGGTCTCTTATCACACTTTCGGTATTAAGTATACTACTACCTATGTTGTAGTTTATGGGTACAGAGTTTTTACCAAAGGGGATGACAATGCACTTTTTAGCAGTGAGCTTGAGGCCATGGCTTTGATACCAGGCATCTGTCTCAGTGAGGGCCTTTTATAGGATGTCCACATCATTAGGAGTTTCAATTATGGCTCCTAGTTTGCAGTCATCTGCGAACTTCGTTAGCCAAAGACCTTCTGTGTTAGCCTGTACTTCAGAGAAGTAGATACCAAACAGGAGAGGACCCAGGACTGAACCCTGTGGTACTCCAGTTGTCACTGGTCTGATGTCGGATTTGGAGTCTGCTACTTTCACAGTGTGGGTTCTGTCAGTGAGCCAGTTGGCAACCCATCTTGTGACATAGGGATTTATACCTAGTGTAGTGAGTTTATCTATAATTCCAGAGTGAGGGATGGTGTCGAAAGCCTTGGCAGGATCTAGATAGTCTGTGTGAACCACCTTACCCTTGTCTACGGCTTTGGTGACTGCTTCAAAGAAGTCTATCAGGTTTAGGAGACATGATCGGCCTTTTACAACCCTAAACTGGGTGGGATCCAGAGTTTGGAGATTACCAGTATCTTTGTTTATAAGTTACATGATGATACGTTCCATGGCCTTGCAGACCAGGCTCGTCAGTCTAATGGGGCAGTACTTCCAGGGGTCCGTGGTGGCTCCCCCCTTGTGGAGTGAGATAACCGTTGCTGTGCGCCATTCAGCAGGCACAAAGCCTGAGGTGAGGCTATGATTGAACATGGTACTTAGGTGGGGTGCCAGTTCGTTCTGTAGTTCATGTAGAATGCAGCCTGGGATGTTGTCTGGTCCCATGGATGCTGTGTTCTTGGCTTTGGAGAGTGTGGTTTTTACCTGTACAGCCGTCATTACAGGAACTTTGCATTCTTCCGGTATAGAGATGGGCTCTTTAGGGGGTGAGAGGGGTTTAAAGTTAGCACTGAACCTATCTGTCAGGATGTTGGCAATATCAGTTGGGTCTGTATATTTAGTGCCATTGTGCTGTAACTCAGAGCAGATCTGAGTGTTGCCATTGAGATTCTTGACATAGCTATAGAATGCTTTGTGGTTATCTTTAGAATCAGTGGCGATTTTGTTTTCGTAACTAGCTTTGGAGGATTTTATCAGGGATCACAGCTTCTTACTGAGGATGACCAGGGAGCTCCTCCACTCGTGGGATTTTACTCTCTTGCTTCCTCCTTGCTAATCCATTGTACTTCATGATTTACTATCCCCACATCATCCAACCTTCTCTCTCTCTCTCTCTCTCATTCTCTTCATTCATCAACCCCTCAACGTACTCTTTCCATCTCCTCAACACACTCTCCTCGCTTGTGAGTATGTTTCCCTCATTATCCTTTATCACCTTTACCTGCTGCACAACTTTCCTAGCTTGGTCCTTCTGTCTAGCCAATCGGTACAGGTCCTTTTCTCCCTCCTTAGTGTCCAACCTTTCATACAACTCTTCATATGCCTTATCCTTAGCCTTCGCCACCTCTTTCTTTGCCATACACCTCATCTCCTTATACTCCTGTCTACTTTCCTCATCTCTCTGACAATCCTTCTTCTTCACTGCCAACCTCTTTCTCTGTATACTCTCCTGTACTTCCTCATTCCACCGCCATGTCTCCTTGTCGTCCTTCCTCTGTCCAGATGTCATACCAAGCACCTTTCTAGCCATCTCCCTTACTAGCTCTGCTGCAGTTACCCAGCTGTTTGGTAACTCTTCATGGCCACCCAGTGTGTGTCTTAACTCATCCCTGAACTCCACCTCACAATTACCCTTTTACAATTTACACCATTTGATCCTTGGTGCTGCCCTCACACTCCTCCTCCTCCACTTCTTGATTACCAACGTCATCCTACAAACCACCATCTTATGCTGCCTAACTACACTTTCTCCAGTCACCACTTTACAGTCTCCCATCTCCTTCAAACTGGCCATCCTACATAAGATATAATCCACCTGTGTGCATCTTCCTCCACTCTTGTATGTCACCCTTTGCTCCTCCCTCTTGTTAAAATACGTATTCACCACAGCCATGTCCATCCTTTTCTCAAAATCCACTACCATCTGACCTTTTGCATTCCTTTGTTTAACACCATACCTACCCATCACTTCCTCATCCCCTCTGTTCCCTTCACCAACATGCCCATTGAAATCTGCTTCAATAACCACTCTCTCACCCTTGGGTACAGTCATCACTACTTCATCCAACTCACTCCAACATTTTTCTTTCTCATCCATCGCACACCCAACTTGTGGAGCATATGCACTTAAAACATTCATCATTATACCATCAATTTCAAGCTTCATAAACATCACTCTATCCAACACTCTTTTCACTTCCAAAACACTGTTAGCATACTGTTCCTTCAGGATAAATCCTATGCCATTTCTCCTCCCATCCACACCAGTGATAAAACAATTTGAACCCACCTCCGATACACCTAGCCTTACTCCCCTTCCATCTGGTCTCTTGCACACACAATATACCAACCTTCCATCTGTCCATCATATCAGCTAGCTCTCTCCCTATACCAGTCATACTGCCAACATTCAAAGTTCCGACCCTCACTACCACAGTCCTAGCCTTTCTCCTCTCTTCCTGCCTTCGGCCATGCCTTCTGCCTCTTCTCCTCCTTCGGCCAACAGTAGCCCAATTTCTCACAGCACCATGTTTGCTAACAGTACTGGTGGTGGTCGTTGTTAACCCGGGCCTCGACCGATCTGGTATGTAAATATTTACTGGTGTCTGCATGAATTATTTGATGACGTTTTATGCCAGATGCCCTTCCTGACACAACCCTCCCCATTTATCCAGGTTTGGGACTGGCACAAAGAAATGCACTGTTGTTTGATATAATGCTACAAAATGTGGAGGATCACATATGGTTAACTAGGAGAGAAGAGAACAGAATCAATATCATTACTGGCCTTTTCTTATGTCACGTATTTCCCCGAGGTTGGAGAAACCACAGAATGACATGGTACAGGCAGCCTGTGGTGCACCAGCAGGGAGGCTTCCTTTCCCTGAAAAATATTAGTCTATAACTGCTTTGGTGGTGTTGAGCCATGAAGCCCTGTCTAGACCCCAGTCAGCCTGGGTTTGATTAGTGACCTGGGTGGCTGAGAGAGAGTGGCAGGGAGGGAGGGAGGGTGTGTGCTCATTAGTGACCCATGGTTCAAAGAGGGAACAACAGAAATTGGTGCTGATAATGAGCGACCTGAATGCACATATCAGGACAGACAGAACAGGACATGAGGACTGCCTGGGTCCACATGGGTGGGGCAACAGGAATGAAGAAGGAGGGGCCACCCTAAACTTTTGACTGGCAAATGGCTTCATGATAGTCAACAAATGGTTCAGAAAATGAGACAGTCACAAGACCACATAAAAAAAGTGGCCAACATGCAAATCAGGTAGTCTTCCTCCTAGTAAGGAAAAGGCACTGGGATTAAATCAGCAATTGCAAAGTCATCCCCATTTGAAACAGTTGGCCCACAGCATAAACCACTGGTTGCCACAATCAGCTGCAGGCAGTGGACAGATATGGCTCTAAGGCTAAAAGAGATCAGGCTGAAGACCTGGAAGTTGTCTGGAAAGAAAGCAAAACAGCTCAAGGAATTATCAAGGTCTCTAGCAGCTCAAAAAGAAGGAGAGGAAATAGGAAGTAGGTTTAGCTGAAGAAGAATGGCAGTGCCTAAAAACAGCATGTGTGAGGGGTACAGAACAGATACACAGTCTAGACAGGTATGGAAATAAGGTACATAAGGAAAGCTGGTGGTAGAATGCGGAAGTCCAGGAGGTCAGGAGGTCAGCAAAAGAAAGAAGGAGTGCAGAAAGAAGTGGGAGATAGAAAAGACAGATCAGGCTAGCAAGGAATAATGCTTGTATTACAAACAGGCTAAGAGAGGAGTTGAAATAGGAAAGAACAAGGTATGAGAGGCACTCTGCTAACTTCTGGAAAGTGACTCAGTGCATAGCACAAAAAACTCTATAGGGTTGTAAAGCAAAGACAGAAAGATAAAAATGACAGTCAGACACCCTTCTTAAGGGATGCCAGCAACATCCTGCTCACCAGTCAGTAAAACATCAGAGGCAGATGGATGGAGTACTTCCACAAGGTTCAGAATGAAGAAAATCCCACAGAAGCTGTACTGCTCCTGACACAGCCTACAGTGAGAGAAGAAGGGGAGCCCACCATAGTAAGAACAGCACTAAAGAAAATTAAGTCAAGGAAAGTAGCAGGCCCAGATGCTATGTTCTTCATCTGTAACTATATGTTTGTAATTTTTAATTGCTACGTTAATCAAATTGTTAATTGATTGGTAAATCCCATGTAACTACTGTCTGTATATTTTAACTGTGGAGCTTTTCTCCCCGGCCCTCTGCTGAAAATGGACCTATGTCCCATCGGACACTCCTGGTCAACAAATGTAAATAAATAAATAAAGATGAAATCACAGCAGTTATGATAATGATATCAGGTGAGGTAGGGGAGAAATTACTCCTGAGAGTACTCATAGCTGTATGGAAAGAAAGGCGTATCCCAGATGATTGTAGAATAAGCATAATAGTGCCAAATAGGGCCAGTGTTCGAGAACAAAAGGGGCATTCACAACTGTGGGCATTATAGAGGTATCAAAGTCCTACCATACTGAATGAAAGTTCTGGAGGGGGTGAGTGATAAACAAATGTACACAGTAGTAGAAATTAAGATGTGAGGTGAGCAGTTCTGATTCAGATCAGGATGCAGCACAACCAACCTGATGTTTGCAGTGAGACAGATGCTGGAGAAGAAGCTAGAAAAGCTAGACTCCAACTGGCCATTCCTGGACTTGGTGAAAGAATATGACACGGTTCCAAGAATGCTGATTTTGGTAGTCCTGCACTGGTTCAAAGTGCCTCAAATATTGATAGAATTAGTGCAAGCTATGTACAAGGACCCAACGACTCAAGTGCAAACAGTGTTGGGTCTTAAGAAATGTTCCCAGTCAGAGTGGGTGTGTATCAGGGTTCAGCTTTGAGCCCCCTGGTGTTCATACTGGTGACGGACTACATTAGCAAATAAGTTGGAGGGGATAGGTCAACAAACTTGGTGTATTCAGACAATGTGGCATTACAGGCAGACTGAGTAAGATCTTCAGCAAAGGTTAAGGGAATGGAATGCAAAACTGAAAACACAAGGGAAGAAACTGAGTACAGGTAAGACACTTGTGATGGCAACAAATGACAGAAATCAGAAGAAGCTGAAAACTGAGATAGAAGGGAAAACAGGTTAACAGCTTCAAGCATCTGGGAGGAGTGGTTTAGGAGAAGGGAAATCTGAATGAGGAGGTAAAACCTAGAATCAGAGGGGCTGCAGCCAACTGCAACAGTGTGTCATGGGTAGTTTATGACAAAAGAATACCAAAGAAGTTGAAAAGGAAGTTATACAAAACAGTGGTGTGACCAGTGCTACTATATGGTACAGAAACCTGGGCAGTAAAGGTAGTGCAGGTGAGTTAGCTAGAGGTGATAGAAATGAAGTGCCTGAGAAGGGTGGTGGGATGCACACTGTGGGACAGATGAAGAAATCAGGACATAAAAGCAGAAGCTGAAGTGGCTCCAATTGCAGAAAAAGTCAAACAGGACAGACTACAATGGTTTGGACACATACAGAAAAGCAGAAGATACCTGGTGAAGAAGATTTGAGATAGACAGGAAGAAGGCAAGAGAAAACAAGGGCATCCAACAAAGAGATGGATGGATTGTGCAAGAGAAGACCTGAGACAGTCAGACATGAGTATCAAAGTAGATAAGCGCATGACATTCAATATTTTGACATGGCAACAAGTGACATGACACCCCTACTCCATGTAGAAAACGGAAAAAGGGCATTGATAATGATTGCATGTTGTAGGTGATTCTGGATATGATCTTCAGCATTTGAGCATTTGCTGATGACCCTGACATAAAACCCGCAGACTAGATGGGGATAGCTTATAATATACCCATGCAGAAAAGCAAAAATCTGTGAATCATGCATTTGGACTACTGAAGTAAGTTACTAGACACCTCAAGAGGGGCGCTCCAGTACAGTCCAGAAACTTACAGTAAGATCTTTGCTGTATGTGTGTGTGTGTGTGTGTGTGTGTGTGTGTGTGTGTGTGTGTGTGTGTGTGTGTGTGTGTGTGTGTGTGTGTGTGATGTTACACAACATAGTATAGCTCAAGCCACTGGAACAGTAAAAAAAAAATCTTGGCAGAACCAGCCATATCAATTATAAGAACAGCAGAAGGGCAGGGTGGAGAGTCGAGTCAAGGCAGGAACATGGAGCAACGGTAAAACCATGGTAGAGGTAGAGGTGGTTACAGTACATTGCAAAACTGTTGAAAAGGTGGCATTTAGTTGACCACTAGGATTAATAGCTCAGACAGTACAGAATAAATGATGCATGCAGTGCTATACCCTTGTTAGGCAAAGCAGACATGTCACTAATGGTGGCCCCCAGGGATCTGTCCTTGGACCCCTATTGCTTGGCAGCTACTTCTCAGCGTTCCAGGAGAAAGACAAAAGGTCTGTGGCTGACCAAGTTTGTGGATGACTATAAGTTGGCTGATGTCATTGACTCCCCAAATGATGTTAATATACTTCAACAGGGTTTCACAGCAACAAATGACTGCTGCCAAAGTTATGGCCTTAAGTTAAATTAAAAAAATTGTATTATCATACCATTCGGCAAAAACACGGCCCCTACTGATTACCACATTAATGGCAACCCCTTAAGCTCACAACCTGTGGTGAGGGACCTGGGTAAACAGGTTGACAACAATCTCACATTTGACCATCATGTAGTGGCAATGGTCAGAAAAGCCTTTTACGTGGTTCACCTCATAAGTAAGGGGATTGCATCAAGAAAAAATGGAGGTTATTACCTCTGTGTTCTCCTCTGTCATTAGGTCAATAATTGATTGCAACACCCCGTTTGGTATGTACTTCTCCAAACACCTGCACCAACTGGAAAGGCCACAGAAATACCTCACAAAGAGAATCCATGGCCTCCAACACTTGTCCTATGTGGACAGGTTGAAATCACTATCACTCTACTTGGTATTGTACAGATTGCTCAGAGGTGATCTGGGTCTCACCTACTTGGCAATCTCAGACCCTGCTCTTCTAGAGATGCTACATATCTGTAAGTCTAACTTCTTGTGTATTACTTGACTGAAAGGCTTAAATCTAATATGTGACATTAACAAAACCTGCTGGAGAGACAGGTTTATCTACCAGAGGCTGCCCCATCTCTGGAATAGACTCCCCATGCACGTCAAACAAGGTATGTTGCTGACCCTCTTCAAGCACAACCTTGATGACTGGATAGGAAACCACAAATTTGTCCCAGGGGTTCCACCCATGTCCCTCATTAACAGGGGCGACAGGTGCTGATTGAGGTTTTTTGGGGGGGGATAAACTCTTGGTTAGGCTTGTAAGGGCCACAGGGCCATTAGCCTTGTAGTCTCCTATGATCCTATGATTGGCCATGCTATTCAACAGAAATAAGCATATCCATACAGGTTGGGGGGGGGGTGACCAGGACTCCTCCATTCCTGGACCCCACCTTATCCGCATCCTAGTGTTTTTCTTCCCTTATGTGTCATTCCTTTTTCCTTGCTCATTGTCCAACTGTTTCCATCTCTTTTTCCCACCATTAGCATGCATGGTTCACTGTCTTCCTCACCTTTTGTTTGTATACCATCTTTATCTCTCTGTAGCTGTTTTTTGTTTGTCTGTCTGCTCATTACTTACCTTTCTTCCTCTACCCATCTACAGCTCTGCCTCCTTACCTTCTCATCTCTTGGAAGATTTTCAAAAGGAGAATCCCCTAAAGAAACCTTCTATATCTGCAAGTTCATATGTTATTTTTACCTTTCTCTGCTTCTCCATGCTTGCTGTTCTCCCATTTTGCATTTTTCTATCTACACCCATTTCCTTCCCATTCTTATAAGGGACAGGGATGACACTTTGCTATGTACATCTGCATCGCTGTATATGCTGTCTATTTTGCTGCCCTTCTTGGGCCAAAAGAGTACAGTATGTAATACTACACTGCATATGCGAGGATGTATTTCCTGGCTGCATGTCTGTGCCATCGGTATGCGATCATCATCCATCACGGTTGTCATGCACATGACTGTAATGCTGCTCCTGCCTTGTGCATTTCACTCCATTATCACACACATCTTTTTTTATGCAGTTCTTTTCTCTGAGTGCTGGTGCTATTTAATGCCTAGTATATGTCTGATTCACTATGTGGCTCTTTGTGCAGCTATCTCCTCAGACATTAGTGATACACAAGGATGCAGCACTTGCCTAAGAATTCCAGCCTTTACTTTTTGAATTTGTCACAGTTTTGAGCCTTTCACTTCTGATTGGGAGTCCAGTAACAAAAATACAGTCACAATAGCATTTTTTTATAAATGCTAAGAGTTTGTGCAACTAGTGCACTTAATTATCCCTAAACTTGACAATATTACAATATTCCAAGGTTTAACAGCGAAAATCGCATCCCAACCAAAAACTAAGAATCCAAAGGTTACAATCTGGTGTCCAAAGTGCAGATAGCCACTAATGACTTAGAAGTAACTTGGAAAACAGTCCAACACTTGTAGAATTATTTTATTCCAATACATCATAAAATTCTAACAAGATGGTCAAACGCTTTCATCCCTTCACATGGGACTTCATCAGAACCATCTTCTTCACCATCAAACACACTTAAATATTCAACATAATTATTCTATTATTCAATTAATTAACCAATCATTAAAAAAATACATTTCTTAAAGACACCATGCCTTAAAATTAAGTATTTTCTTGTAAACACCTTTTGCTTACTAGTAATAATACAGTATTCTTTATCAGAACGTTGTATTGTAATCATATATAAACTTACAAACAATTATAAAAACAAAATTATTCAATTATTCATTCAAAATGATATCAGTCCAGTGTCTCTTTCTGTATAACTAGCCATATTTATACACCTAAACATGTCTTATTGTAATTGTTGTGCTCTCAGTTTAGGCATTTGAATAATAGATTTTGTTTAGCCCTGGGGATGTTGTAGCATTCAGTTTCATTTGCCAACATAATTCTCTCATCTCTATATCAAGTTACCACCACCCCCTTCTAGGGTTCCTAGGTATGATATCTAAAACATCACATCTGAATCTTGTGAATCCTTCACAATTTTGAGAATGTTTAAACAATGCACTATTTACATTACCCTTTAAAATAGCATACAAATGTTTATATATGCGTTTCCTAAGTGATCTCTCTGTTTTTTACCTATGTAAAAGAATTCACATTGTTGACAAATAGCAATATAAACTAGTCCTTTGGAGTTACAATTCCCATCCCTGAGACTTATCTTAAATCCTATAGTACATAAAAACACTTCTGAATTTTCTAATCTATATTTACATTGGTTACATGAGCCACACCTAATCGTACGCCTATTCCTGGGTGTTCTATAAATTATCGGGTGTTCATAGGTTCATAGGTTCATAAGTGTGTACAAGGCTAATGGCCCTGGATTCTTTACAAGCCTAGCCCAAAAAATTTTCCCTGGCCACCCAATGTTAGTTCACAGTGCCTCTATCCAGTAGGGCAACTGATGTGATCTCTGGGGTGACCTTTCTGTTACCCATCCACTCATCGAGATTTCTCTTGAAGAAGTCCAGCGAGGCACTCTGCTTGACATAAATGGAAAGCCTATTCCAGAGTATGGCCAGTCTTTGGGAGATGAACCTGTCTCTCCAGCATATTCTGTTGGTTGTGGTAATGAGGTTATGATCTCCGGAGCGTGTGGTGTGGGCGATTGGGATATCTTAAGGTGTAAATCGCAAGTAGGGCTGGGTTGGACATGGCTTTGTAAGTCAAGCAGAGATCACCTCTAAGTAGACAATAAGAGGTTTCTTGAGTCTGTCCATGTAGGACATGTGTTTATAGCCTAGGATCCTTTTTGTGAGGCACTTTTGTGGCCTCTGCTGCTGTTGTAGGTGTCTGGTCAGGTACATGCCAAATGGGACATTATATTCAATGATTTGTCTAATGAGGGATGAGTAGAGAGGGATGATGACCTCTTTCTTCCTAGATGCAAAACCTTTGGTTATAAGATGTGCCACACAGAAGGACTTTCTAACCACAGTGGAAATGTGGTGGTCGAAGGTGAGGCAGCCGTCAACAAGGGTGCCCAGATCTCTTATGGCCACTTCAGTGTTTAGTGGGCTCCAATCAATGTGGTAATTCATGGGAACTGAGTTTTTTCCAAAGGGAATGATAACGCATATTTTGGCGTTAAGCTTAAGACCGTGGTTTCGACACCAGTCATTGGTCTCAGAGATGCCCTTTTGTAGTATGTCTGCATCACTTAGGTAGTTGATAATGACTCCTAGCTTGCAATCATCAGTGAACTTGGTCAACCAGAGTCCCTCTGTGTTAGCCTGGACTTCTGAGAAGCAGATGCTGAACAGGAGAGGGCCCAGGACCAAGCCCTGTGGGACTCCGCTCGTGAATGGTTTACAGTCTGACTTGGAATCCATAACTTTCACTCTGTGGGTCCTATCTGTGAGCCAATTTGCAACCCACCTAGTGATATAAGGATTGATGCCTAGTTAGGTGAGTTTAACAATGATACCCGAGTGGGGAATGGTATCAAAGGCCTTTGCCAGGTCAAGGTCGGCTGTATGCACTGCCTTACCCTCATCCACAGCCTTGGTGACTGCTTCAAGGAAGTCAACCAGTTTCAGCAGGCACGATCTCTCCTTCACAAATCCAAACTGTGTGGGGTCAAGAGTTTGGAGATTGCCTATATCTTTGTTAAGAAGGTCCATGATGATGCGCTCCATAGCTTTGCATACCAGACCCATCAGGCTAATGGGGCAATAGTTCCAGGGTCTGTAGTTGCTCCCCCTTTATGGAGAGGGATGACTGTAGCAGTGCGCCATTCATTAGAGACAAAGCCTGTGGTAAGGCTGTGATTGAACAGGACACACGGGTGTGGTGCCAGTTCATTTTGTAGTTCATGTAGGATGCAGCCAGGGATATTATCATGTCCCATGGATGCTGTATTCTTGACTTTGGACAATGAAGCTTTTACCTGTGCCACAGAAATGGTGGGTACCAGGCATTCTTTTGGTATTGTGATAGGGCCTTTGGGGGGGAGAGGCGTAAAGTTGGCACTGAATCTGTCAGCTAGTATGTTGGCTGTATCTGTTGGCTCAGTATAGGAGGTACCATTGTGCAATAACTCAGAGCAAATCTGGATATTGCCTTGGAGGTTCTTGATATAGCTATAGAAGGCTTTGTGGTTGGTTTTGGTGTCAGCTGCAATTTTGCCTTCATAGCCGGCTTTAGAGGATTTGATATGGAATCTCAATTTTTTGTTTAGTCTGATAAGGGTGTTTTTCCAGTCTTGTGATTTCATTTTTTTCTGCAACAGTTTCTTCCTTCTGTTGTCGAGTTTATTGATGGCCGGGGACCAACAGATTGGCTTCCTTTTTTTGGAGGAGAGCGTCCTGGTTCTATTTGTTGTGGCAAGATCCATGCATTTGTGGACGTGCTTGTACAGTGCATTGGTGTACGATTCAGCAGTCATGCAGCTATTTTCCATTGGCAGGGGTGCCAAAAAGTTAGCCACCTCTGTTTTTAGGAGCCCAAAGTCAGTTTTGGAGAAGTTGTTCATGGTGGTCATCTTAGTGGGGGTGTAGGTGAGATGGAGATTTCCATGGTGATCCGTTTGTGGTTGGAATTGACTATAGGTGTAGAACAATGGTCTCCCATGTTGGTGATAATCAGGTTGAGAATGTTGCTTCCTCTAGTGGGGGTCAGAATGAGCCGGTTCAGGGCATTGGAAATGATAAATTCCAGGAAGCATTGGGCCTGTACATTGGTACTTGAATAGTTTTCCCAGTTGGTGGAAGGGGAGTTGAAGTCACCCAGTATGAGAGTATTGGACTGGACCTTGATAGATTCCAGGGTACTTAGGAAATTGGAGTGAAAGTCTAGGGACTTGGTTGCAGTTCTGTAGCAGGCTATGACTTGTATCACTGTCTTACCCAGTGTTAGTTGTACCTGATGTACCTTGGATGCATTATGTGGGTCTACCAGTCTAGAGGTGTGTGTATCCTTTATGAATACGGAGATACCACCACCTTTGGTGCTTCCAGCCATATTATGAGGCCAAAAAGTATGGAATGAGTTGTAGCATGAGAGTGCAGGGGTGCTTTCTGCCTCTTTAAACCAGGTCTCCATTACAGCACAGATGTCGACATTCTCCATTTTGAGGAGAGCTTGAAGCAAGTGCATCTTGAGATTTAGACTTCTAGCATTGAGCAGCATGACCTTCAGATTGCATTTGTCTGTAGCTGTTATGGTAGAATTTTGGTCTTTCGAACACTGCCTAAAAAGGCACTATAGGGGTGGCAAGAGCCTTAGCCAGTAGCCGGAATCTCAAGGGTGACAGATGCAGACCATCTCTGGCAAAGCATCGAGGTCTGTCAATCATGTTGTCCCAGGCAGACAAGATACTGGATCCCCTTAGAATGACACCACAAACTTAACCAATTTTTGAAGTCAGTCATTTTCTGCTCGTACTGTGGTATTATTCTGGGTGACAGTAGAATGCTGCTCAGGGCTAGGGTCATACCTGCCTGGGCCACATAATCCGAGAGTTCCATTACATCTCTTTTCATGTAGTCCAGGGAGGTATGTCTCAGGTCATTCACACCCACATGTACAATAACTGAGTCATATTTGTACTTGTTCTGGAGTGACCTGAGTGCATGTGTTATGTGGCGGATCCTGGGATCTGATAGACAACTGACTGTCACCTTCTCCTTGTTAAACCTAGTGAGTGGGACATCAGTGTGCCTCACAATTGAGTCCCCTATGATTAGTACATTGGGCAAAGTGTTTTGCCTTAAAGGCTTAGGTTGAGGGGCACATTGTGGTGGTGAGCTATGTGTTCTGATGTTGGTGTTGTGTTTTGGTGGTCGAGCGCATTTGTGTCTCGGGGTCTCTGTTGTTTGGGTAAATATTTATTGAGATCCTCTGTGAAGGTGGGTGTATGGCTTGTGTTGCTATGTGTGAGTTGTGATGGTTGGTGTATTGGAGGGCTGTGTGTTCCATGTAGTGAGTTGCAAGTGTTGACATTTTCATCTTGACCAGCTAGTCCAGTCTTGGCTGGAGAGTGTGCTGCTTCCAGTTTGGTGGTACAAGTGCATCTCTCACATGTATGAGTGTTGGGAGGTAAGATGAGGGGATTGTCTGTGTACAAACAAACATTTTAAATTTGAAACCATCTTGTACACAAACTGAGGGGTAGTTCCAAGGATGTTTAGAATTTCAGGGTTACTTTTAAAAGTAACCCAATTCTTAATAATATTATCTTTGATGTCCTTGGTTCCACTACCATAAGGGAGTACCGTACTATCTAAATAATTGTTCGTCTTGGTCACCTTTGTTATTTCTGTCTGGGCATTTCCTAGAATTGGTGTTTGTAAGTTTATATATGATTACAATACAAAGTTCCGATAAAGAATACTGTATTATTACTAGTAAGTAAAAGGTGCTTACAAGAAAATTCTTAATTTTAAGGCATAGTGTCTTTAAGAAAGGTATGTTTTTTAATAATTAGTTAATTAGTTGAATAATAGAATAATCATGTTGAATATTTAAGTGTGTTTAATGGTGTACAAGATGGTTCTAATGAAGTCCCATGTGAAGGGACGAAAGCGCTTGACCGACTTGTTAGAATTTTATGACGTATTGGAATAAAATAATTGTATAAAGGTTTGGACTGCTTTCTAAGTTACTTCTAAGTCATTGGTGGCTATCTGCACTTTGGACACCAGATTGTAATCTTTTGAATATTATAATATTACTATAATCATTGTCTGAAATTCAGAAACTGATTTTTTGTTGAGATAGGACTCACCATGCACAGGGTGGAGGTGATGTAGAGATACACTTGGTGGTAGTGCATAAACCTGAGAAGTCCCACTGCTCGCATTATATGCAAATGTTGGTATTATGACATGATAATGAACAGCAATAATAAAATGAAGGCAATGACAGATGCAAATGAGAATAAACAATATGACTGAATGATTCAGAAATGCATATGTTTCACAACGAAATACATTAACTCCAGAGTTTTGATCCCAGCTAAAATGTGGAGTCATGGGAGACAGACTGAGAAAACATGTACAGAGCTGCCACTCTATTAAGTCTGTGGATGTAACAGGTTGTTCTCGCTGCTAGGATGTAACAGGCTGTACTCACTGCTAGGATGTAACAGGCTGTACTCACTGCTAGGATGTAACAGGCTGTACTCATTGCTAGGATGTAACAGGCTGGACTCACTGCTAGGATGTAACAGGCTGTACTCACTGCTAGGATGTAACAGGCTGTGCTCACTGCTAGGATGTAACAGGCTGTACTCACTGCTAGGATGTAACAGGCTGTACTCACTGCTAGTAGTCATGGCATTGCACATTGTCATCCTTCGTGGACCATCATGAGACTAAAGGTGTCAACGTAAAAGTAGTCTTACTTGGGTCTATATTATGTAGTTGAAGGAACTAAAAGTTGACTGCCCTTTCATTGACACATATGTGTCGAACATGCACTTGAGCGAATGTCCACATCATTGATTTTTTCCCAAGGGAAACAAATCGGTAGGCCAACTACTCACAACACAATATAACAAACACTATGAAGTGGGGGGCTTCACCCACCACACCCCCCAATGTGGGGGTCTGTGCCCACTCACCCCCCTAACAAAATATACTAACTCCAAGATCACACTAGAGTGGGGAAAAGGGCACCTTTAAAACAACAGCCAACCGATTTTTTCCCTTTGAAAAAAATTGATGATGTGGTCGTTCACTCAAATGCAGGTTCGACACATATGTGTCGATGAAAGGGTATTCGACTTTTAGTTCCTTTGCCTACATAATATAGACCTGTTTTCCTTAACCCCAAAAACCTCCTAAACTTATAAACTGCAATGCCTATCCTCATCAAACTCAAAAGCATTTACCAAAAGCAACATCAAACACCACATGAGGCTACAACTAATGGAGCTCCAAAAGCAAAGCCCATATGGCAGACAAACACACTACCCAGGACTCTAATCATAGGGGACTCCATAGTATGACACATAGATAATCTACTCATCAGTCTGACCAAGAAGAGGATAACAATTAGTTGCTTATATGGAGCCAGGATCCGACAAGTTGCGCACACACTCATGTTGCTAAACCACAGGTACCACTATTTTTCAGTCATAGTCTATGTGGGTGGAAATGATTGGAAACGTACCTTCCTGGAGTATATGAGGAGAGACATCATTGATCTCTCTGTATATGTGCCCCAGGCTAGTATGTGCCTTGCGCTGAGCAGCATTCTACTTTCACCATGGATGATCCCACACTAGGAACAAAAGATGATTGACTTCAACAATTGGCTAAGTTTCTGGTGTCATTCTAGGGGGATATAATACTTATCAGTATGATAGGACATGGTAAACAAACCATGTTGCTTTGCCAAGGATGGTCTACACCTGTCTCCCCTAAGCTTCCAAATATTGGCTAAAGTATTGTCCTCACTCATACAGGCCTTTTTAGATAATGCCAAAGTGACAAACCTACTGACATAGCAAGTAACATCATACAAACCTTAAGGTGTTACTACTCAATGCTAGGATCTAAGCAAAAAACTCCATACTGACATCTATACTGTTACCAAGACATGGTTTAAAGCTTTAGAAAGTACTCTGGAAGTTCAAAGCTTCAGTACCATCTACACATTTAGGCCATCAACTATAGAGACAGAGACTAAAGGTGGGGAGTCTTAATCTCCATTAATGATACATATACCTCAGCAGGGACTAAAGGTGGGGGAGTCTTGATCTCCATTAATGATATATATACCTTGACAGGGACTGAAGATGGGGGAGTCTTGATTGACATTAATGATACATGTACCTCGACAGGGACTAAAGATGGGGGAGTCATGATTGACATTAATGATACATGTACCTTGACAGGGACTAAAGATGGGGGAGTCTTGATTGACATTAATGATACATGTAGCTCGACAGGGACTAAAGATGGGGGAGTCATGATTGACATTAATGATGCATGTACCTCGACAGGGACTAAAGATGGGGGAGTCTTGATTGACATTAATGATACATATACCTCGACAGGGACTAAAGATGGGGGAGTCTTGATTGACATTAATGATACATGAACCTCGACAGGGACCAAAGATGGGGGAGTCTTGATTGACATTAATGATACATATACCTCGACAGGGACTAAAGATGGGGGAGTCTTGATTGACATTAATGATACATATACCTCGACAGGGACTAAAGATGGGGGAGTCTTGATTGACATTAATGATACATGTACCTCGACAGGGACTAAAGATGGGGGAGTCTTAATTGACATTAATGATACATATACCTCGACAGGGACTAAAGGTGGGGGAGTCTTGATCTCCATTAATGATATGTATACCTCGACAGGGACTAAAGATGGGGGAGTCTTGATTGACATTAATGATACATATACCTCAACAGGGACTAAAGGTGGGGGAGTCTTGATCTCCATTAACGATATGTATACATCTAGCTTAGTTAAACAGGATGATGTCTTGGAGTTTATCGTCATGCAAATCACAAGAGAAAGTCCGATACCATATCTTAGCAAGCTATAGGTCACCCTTTATGTCCCTGGAAACCTACCTCACTGTAGACTGGAAAACTTACACTGTGTGAAATTTAATGGTACAAATATTCCTAGACTATTAACACAATCACCCTTGATCATACATATAGTGTGCACACTCACTAAAGGTTCTAACATACTGCACTCACTAATATGGGAAAGTACTGCAATCCCCCCCTTGCCCATCACCAGTTTCATGTTCTCACTGGTGAGGTTGGATCTCAAAGCTGACTTCTTTGAAATAAAAATTAACTCGGTAATCCCAATAAACCTGTAACAATTAGGATCTACTCCGATACAAACTACCTCTTATTAAAAGATAGTTTATCAAAATTCAAATACTCCTCCTAATCCAGAGTTTACAGCAACCTGTGCAGAATTGCTCACAAAGACCATGTACAATTGTGTAAATGGCTGCATAGATGCTGCAGTAGCTAATAGAAGTGAAGCCAAAACCAACTGAAAAAAGCCATTATATTGAAACATTCAAATGCTATCTGTTTGTATTAGAGTGTTGCATGTATTGAACTGTAATTTGCTGCAGTATTTTGTGTTCAAACCTTAATTTCTGTTATATTTGAAAGCCTCCAGCTGCTACCTGCTCGTTCTTGAATGTTGCAGTTATTTCACTTGTTTTGCTGCTTATGTGTAACAATTTGATTGCTGTTGCATTATATTTTAACTCTGCTCCATGTGCCTAATTGACTTGGTAACTATATCTTCCCTCACAGTCCCCCTCTGATTCTAGTACTTCTGTATGCTCACACCCTCACAGTAAACCAATCCTAAGGCTACCCATCATCATTCACAGCGAACATTCTAACAAAACTCTTCCTTCCCTTACTAGTAGCATATACATTTCAATCTTGTTAATTTTTGTTTATTTGTTCCTTTCCTTTACAGCTCACTATTGCTGCATTACCCCAGGTGTCTCCCACTGTTCTACATAAAACTCAGACTTCCAGCCCCTGAAAGAACCATCTAAAGAGATCCTGTAGTGGTTTCTATCCATTTAGCCTCCACAATAACTAGAATTACAAGGCGTATGTAACCCTCTGTGTTAAAATATTATATTCCTTTCTACTCATTGCTACTGTTATACCTTATTTCAACGTGCGCTCACTAGCAGCTGACTATGGCCTTTAGTCTCCCTTTTATTCCCCAGGCTCCTTCCCACTCCCTTGCGTGCTCTTGCCTTATCCTGTAGTCTGTCATAGCTTGGCCACTAGGTGGCAGGGCATACCCATTCCCAGCCCCTATATGTTAAGCTGATATTTCTGTCACCATTTTTAAGTTAATATTACAGTGTAAGTCAATACTGCAGTATAAGTCACTACATATTAAGTTAATAGTTCAGTCACTGTACGGCTACCCTGTGTGTAGTTGCCTACCCCAGTAAATTCTCTGCTTATCTCTACTTTATATACATAGCCACCCTGTGCCTTACCCCTGCCTCCTTACCTTGCTCCACTTTATATACATAGTCACCCAATGCCTTACCCCTGCCTCCTTACCTTCCTCCACTTTATATACATAGCCACCCAGTGCCTTACCCCTGCCTCCTTACCTTCCTCCACTTTATATACATAGCCACCCAGTGCCTTACCCCTGCCTCCTTACCTTCCTCCACTTTATATACATAGCCACTCAGTGCCTTACCCCTGCCTCCTTACCTTTGAGCTTGCTCCCTGCTTCATTGATTGTTTTTTGCTGGTTAGTCTTCTTCCTTCTCCTTTGGCTCTACCCGCTCCATTCACCCTATGGGCTCACTCTGCTCCCCTACCCTGCCCCCAATTCCCCCCTGCCCCCACTATCTCTACACTTATAGTAACAAAACCACACCCACTCCTCACAGCCCAATTAAGTAATCTCATCCTCCACCCAAACTAATTTAGTTCCACCCCTCCCCTTCCTGTCTAATCCCACCCTCCTCATCTTCTCCCTATCATCTGCTACATACAAAACAGTCCCCATCTCTGCCCACTCAACTCAATTATTTCTTACCCAGCTCATACCCTAAATAACCAGTATGGTTACTAAACCTCCCACCTTCGTAACTCAAATACTTCTCCTCCTCATCTTATGCTACCTAAACTATCTCACCAGTCCTCTCAGTACCAATCACTCTCCACCTTTTCATACAACCACTCCACTTACAACACATACACTACTCAACCGTCATATCCCCCACCTCTTCTTCTTCAGTAACTGTCTCCTTTTCCCCTACAAACTTATCCCTACCTACAAATACTCTTCTCCCATCCCAGTTAGCCCTACTCCCATAAAATACATGACACCCAAACCAGACAATAAGCATTCTAAATACCTCTTTGTCCATATTCGCCAAGTTATTATCATCCTCCTCTCTGGTGATATCCACCCTAACCTCAGTCCCTCTCTTCCTCACAACTCAAATCCCCCCCCCCAACAGGAAAATCCTTTCTTTTCACAACACTGAATGCTCAAAGTATATGTAACAGAATCCCCAACCTCCATGCCTGGCTTTGCCATAATCACCCAGATATCCTGTCCATCTCAGAAACCTGGCTAAAACCACACATAAAGGACTCTGAAATAATACCCCCTCAACTATAGTATCATTAGAAAAGACAGAATCAAGAAAAAAGGTGGAGGAGTCACTCTCCTCTTCTCATCCTCCCTCTCAATTATTACCTACACCAAACCTATTCCACAGTTCACCAATGCTGAATAACTTCTTTCCCTTCTTCAGATAAATAGACACAAACATATATATGTTTAGTCACTTTCTACATCCCTCCTGGAGACAATGTCCCTTTACTTGAGGATATCCTCTCCTGCTTCTCCACCAACATTAATAATAAGACGATAAACCTGGGGGGCATGAATATTAACTGGTCCACCATTCAATCTCCTACAAACTCCCTAAACTTAAACCTTTACAACTTCTCTCAGCTAATCAACTCCATAACTAGACCTTCTAGGGCTTCCCTTCTGGTAGCACCCTTGCCTGGATTCTAGTCTCTCATCCCCACTATATCTCTTATAGTGGTACCTTCCCTGACTCTCTCAGTCATCACTTCCCCGCCTTTGCTCATTGTCTTCCCTCCTCCTTACAGTCATCACACACATATCTCCACACGCTCACAAAAGAACTTTAACCCCAGCACATTCTCAACCTCACTAAAACTTATACATTGGAGCCCTCTAAAAACCCTCCCCTTAGAAACTGCTGTTACCTACTTCAGTACAATATTCTTAAACCTTGCAGACAACTTCACCCCTACCATAACAAAAAGAATTAAAAGCAACACAGTCTCCTGGTTAACCAATAATACTTTAGCTGTCATGCATCTCCAAGACAAAGCCTGGAAACACTACCAGAAAAATAAAACTCCTATACTCCTTAATGAAAAAAACTATTTCGCAACAATGTAACAAACTTATCAAATCAGACTGCAAATCTTATTTATCCACATTCCAAAATAACCACAAGAGAAACCCTAAGAGATTCTGAAATGGAATTACCTCCCTCCTTAACCCAGGCAGAAAAGAAAACCTCTGCCTGATCCAAATTCCTCAGGCCTGGACCTGTTAGATAATCAACTAGCACTCAATACATCAAAAACTAAATATATGATATTTACCCCTTCTAAAATCACCACCATAGGTAAAGAGTCATTCTCCATCACCAGTCTTAACAATACACCTCTCGAAATAGTATCAGATGCAAAATTACTAGGACTCCTCATTGATGATCAGCTGAAATTTGACATCCACCTACAAATATAAAAAAAACACCAGAAACTTGGTATGCTCTATTGCCACAATTGCTGCCTTATTCCCTCAACTAAGTTTGTTCTCTCTACCACATACCTTATCCCATCTCTCCTATATGGTGCCCCACTTCTTACTAACCTACAATCTTCTCTCAATACAAAACACTCTTCCTGCTACAACAACATTTATAAGTTTGCCACAGGCCACAGATCCTCTACCAACCACTGTATTGCCCTTCACAAACTAAACTGGTTAGAGTTGCCCAACTATCTTACTTACATTCAACTTACCCATGCTCACAAACTCATCTTTAATCCTTCCCTCTGCCCCTACCTTGCCTCCACCTTCAAATATCCAATAACCAGAATCTGATTGAATTACACAAGCCTGCTCGCCCACCAGGTAAACATCTTTTATCCCTCTCCTTAGCACACCTTTGGAACTCCCTGCCACCTCTCATCCATACCACCAACAGCCGTTCTACCTTCAAAACCTTGTTTCACTCACATCTAGCATCCCTCTGGGAATGTTCTTGCTCACACCCCACATAACTCCCTCGGCAACTCACACTTGTTCTCTTTTCTTGCTTCCCCTACCTCTCCCCTTCCCACCCTAACTACACTATCTACCTCCCTGCCTCCTTCTTTACTCCTCTCCTCCCCTACGTTTTCCTCTTTGCTCACACCTCCCCTGTCTCACTTCCTTACTAACAACTCTCATAGCTTATATATGTATTTCTTCCTCTACTATTATATCTCTACAGTAGAAACAAATATATTTGCAAATAATTAGTAATAGCTTTTTGTAATTACATAATCTCTCTTTTTGCATTTTACTAAACTGTACTTTTAAATGCCATGTTTTTTATCTGTACTTCTTTATTACTATATTCCTAAAAATGTATTTACTATGTACATTATCTTTGCTGAGCTTTTTCTCCCCAGGACTCCATTGAAAATGGGCTCTTCCTGGCCCAATGGACCATCCTGGCAAACAAACTGCAAATAAATAAACTAAATAAAAAACACACTGGTGGAATCCTAACGTAAAGAGGCTATACAAAAGAAAAAAAAAACATGGCTCAAATCAGGACCTAAATAGCTAAGAGGACAAATTAAGTCTAACAAGGTCTAAGTATGAGCTGTGAGTTTCTAGGGATATAGAGGATGACCTATAACTTGCTAGGATAAGTTATGGGACTTTTCCCAGGCAAAAGACAATCACAAGGCTTTCTGCAGCTATGTCCAAAACCTCAAAGGCAGAACACAGCAGTGTGCTGAACTGGTAGTCAGTGGTGTTAATTGCAATGAGCAGAGTAACATACCAGAACTGCTGGCCAGCAAATTCAGCTCAGAATTTACCCCACCCCATCTCCAACCACTCTCCAAGAAATTCCTACAAGCATATCTCCCCCAACACACAACTATTTACAGGGAATAACTCACGGCAGTGCTCACAAAGGCCAAAAACAGCCTCAGTAGGCCCCGACAGTTTACCAGGATGTTACCTAAATAGCCAGAAACTTGACCTATCAGGGCCACTAGAATCACTATTTTACTAATATCAAAACCCCAGAAACTACAGACCCACTACTGTGACTTGTCTTATATGCAAATCCATGGAATGAATTATCATGGAAATGATCAACAAAGACAGGCAATCTGGAGCTTAAGGACCAACCCAGTTTGGGGCATGACTACTAAACCTGGCAGACTTTTTTGAAAAAGTCACTAAGTTGATGGATTGGAGAAAATGGTGCATATTGCCTAATTAGACCTGGCTAAAGTATTTGATACAATACCTCACTTGGGTCTTGTTGACAAACTCAATATATTGGACATAAATACCTACATAACGTTGGGTTCCTAGCTGGCTCACAGATAGCATCCAGGAAGTCAAGACTGATGAGACCACGTCAACAAAAAGACCAGTCACCAACAGAGTCCTTCAGGGCTCTATGCTGGGCCCACTCCTCTTTGGCATCTACTTCTCAGAGGACAAGGCTTATGTCAAGGGCCTTTGACTGACCAACTTCATAAGATGACTGCAAAATAGCAATTATCATAGATTTCCCCAAGATACAAACATATTGCAAGAGGGTCTAACACAAACAACTAGTGCCAAAGTCACAACTTAAAACTCAAACACAAGAAATGCACTATAGTATTGTTTGGGAAATCTGCCACCCAGGAAATCAAACCATTGATATGTCTCCCCTAAGTGTTGACTCAGTAGTAAAAGGATTTGAGAACGTATGCAGATAGTATACAGGTATTTGACTAGCATGTGGCCAAGGTAGTAAAATAATTATTCTATGCTGCCCAACCTATAAATAAGGGCATGGCATCCAAGTCCAGGAAAGTCATAGTGCCATTACACTCATCCTTCCTCAGACCCATCACTGATTATAACGCCTCCTTTGGCATGTTCATTACCAGACATTGCAACAACTGAAATGTTCACAGAGGTTCCTTAGAAAAAGAATGCAGGCCATAAACCCAATGTCTCATGCAGGCTACCATAAAGCTTTATCTCTGACTATTGAGAAGCGATCTTTGCCTGGCATACAAAGAATTCTAGGATCCATGTCTAATGGATTTTTTGCAAGTACACAAAATGAACAGCATCAGAACTACTAGGCCTAAAGATTTAAATTTTGCTTGTGACCTGAAATATGACAAGTTGGCGAGACAGCTATGTGTCTCAAAGAGTCCACAGTCTTTGGCACAGACTCCCCATCCATGTGAAATAGAGTCCGTGCCTAACCCTATCCAAGTATAACCTTGACTAATTGATGGAAATTTGGAAATTCACCCCAGGTCTGGCCCCTGTGTCTCTGATAGACAAAGGCAGACAGTAAATTATATCCTAAACTAACATACCCCCACCATATTATTTTTAGCATTGCCCTTAACTAACATGCCAACTCCTAATGACATGAAGGAGCTGTCCGATCTTGTAACCCAGTCACGTATGACCCTAGCCCTGAGTAGCATCCTGCCATCACTCAGAATGATACCACAGTACAAGAACAAAATGACTGACTTCAACAATTGGCTAAGCTACTGGTGTCATTCTAAGGGGATCCAGTATCTGTCTGCCTGGGATGACATGATCGACAGACCATGATGCTTTGCCAGACATGGCCTGCACCTGTCGCCCTTGGGATTCCAGATACTGGTTAAGGCTCTTGCCACCCTAAAGTGCCTTTTTAGGCAAGGTTCAAATGACAAACTCACCACTGTAACAGGTATAAGCAAGCAAAATCTGAGGGTAATGCTACTTAATAGAAGTCTAAACCTTATAATGCACTCACTTGAGGCACTCCTTAAAATGGAGAACATCGACATCTCTGCAGTGACAGAGACCTGGTTCAAAGCTCCAGGGAGTACCCCTGCATTACCAGGCTATAATTCATACCACACCTAACCTAGACCGAAACATTAAAGGCAGAGGTGTGTCCATATTCATTAAGGATATCCACACCTCCAGGCTAGTTGGTCAGCATACTGCATTCGAGATTATCCAAGTGCAACTAACTCTGGGCAAGACAGCAATCCAAATTGTAGCTTGCTACAGATCCCCCACCATGCCTCAGGATTACCACTCCTCATTTCTTGATACACTGGAAAATATTAGGGTACAAACTAACACCCTAATAATAGGCAATTTCAACTACCCCACCATTAACTGGGAAAACTACTCATGTGCCAACTCTTTTGCTCAATGTTTTCTGGAATTCATAAATTCCAATACCTTGGATCAACTTATCCACACCCGCACCAGGGGCAGCAATATCCTAGACCTGGTCATTACCAACATGGGCAACCGGTGTTCCACATCATAGGTCAGTTCCTCATTGGTCAGATCCGACCACAAGCTAATCACCCTAGACATCCACATCCCGCCTCCACCCCTCATTAAGGAAACCACCGTAAAGAACTTCTCCAAAGCCAACTTCACGCTTCTTAAGACAGAAGTGGCATACTTCACGACACCCATGCTGATGGACAATAGAGGTACGACTGCTGAATCCTACACAAATGCACTTTATAAGCACTTGCACGAGTGCATGGATCATGCAATCCCTAACAGAACCAAGATGCTATCCTCCAAAAAAAGGAAGCCAATCTGGTGGCCCCTGCCATAAACAAATGCTACAACAGAAGAAAGAAACTGTTGCAAAAAAGAGTAAAATCCCATGATTGGAGGAACTCTCTGGTCAGCCTCACTAAAAATCTGAGATCCCTCATAAAATCCTCCAAAGCTAGTTACAAAAACAAAATTGCCACTGATTCTAAAGACAACCACAAAGCATTCTATAGCTATGTCAAGAAACTCAATGGCAACACTCAGATCTCTTCTGAGTTACAGCACAATAGCACTAAATATAATGAACCAACTGATATTGCCAACATCCTGGTAGACAGGTTTAGTGCTAACTTTGCCCTCCTCTCACCTCCTAAAGGGTCCATCTCTACACCGGAAGAATGCAAAGTTCCTGTAATCATGTCTGTACAGGTAAAAACCACACTCTTCAAAGTTAAGAACACAGCATCTATGGGACCTGACAACATCCTAGGCTGCACTCTACATGAACTACAGAATGAACCGGCGCCCCACCTAAGTGCCATGTTCAATCATAGCTTCAACTGAGGCTTTGTGCCCACTGAATGGTGCACAGCTTGGGAACTACTGCCCCATTAGCTTGACGAACCTGGTCTGCAAAGCTATGGAATGTATCATCATGGATCATATAAACAATGACATTGGTAATCTCCAAACTCTGGACCCCACCCAGTTCGGGTTTGTAAAAGACAGATCATGTTTCCTA